>NW_026260871.1:0-94178 GCF_024613125.1 Pisolithus orientalis | reverse complement strand
CCAATGGCTCAATATCTCTGAATTTTCAGACATTTTCTAGTCTTCTTGGCTTAGATATATCATCACTTAGTTGTCTCAATACATTCTGTTCTCTTTTCATTCTTCAAAATTCTGTATATGGTCAAAAAAAAAAGTACAGATAGTAGGTTCCTTCCCAAAAAGTCACAAATAGTCACAATAGTCACAAAAAAGTCAAAAAAAAGTCACAAAAGGTCAAAATAGTAAAGTTGTTAATTTCCTGATGTGCTCCATCAAGAAGTACCCTGACAAAAGACAATGTGGACACAATTTTCACTGAGAGGTGCATACATGCTTCATCAAGGAGTACTCTGGTGAAGATGATATGGATACAATTTTGGCTGACAGAGGTCCATATGTGCTCCATCGAGGAGTACCCTGGCAAAGACGATGTGGATACAATTTTGTGCTAGACAGATATTTGACACTGACAGGCACAGGTGGGGGGGTGCAGAGAAAGCTGGGGGAAGCGGGATATGCTGTGATGAGATGTCATTTGGTATAGTTTGCCTCCACTGTCCTTGACAGTGGTATCGACAAGACCTTCTTGACCAGCTGTGGCATGGAAAAAGTACCCCCCTGTGGGGGTCAGACTGCATATGTATGAGTTCTCCACAAATCCCCTCACCTCTGGGCTGAAGTCATCCTTTCCAAGTGAACCAGAGAGTAGGGAGATGATGGGGTGCCCCTTTGGGCAAAAGTATGTATAGCAGGTCAATCCATATGAGCACAGAAAGTTGGTCAGGTACAGAAGGCAAACAAGGTAAGGACAGTTACCTAGGAGATCTCAGTGAGCATGACTGGGTTCATAGTGACCAAGGTAAGTCAAGTCGACACCTGGAACATGGATCACTGCCTTTAAATTGACACTGTCAGTCCCAAAACCTGCTCCATCTTCATCTTGATGCTCCCCTCATCATCTGGGATGGTGAAGAAGGATTCGATGAATGCAGAATCTTTTGCTCCAACTCCCTGTCACTGGCCCAAATGTGTCAATCCTCTGGTGCACGATAAATGCATCATGCATCCCATCTTCTCTGTACATAAGCTGGATGAGGTCACCCAATGAATTGCACACTGTACCATCATAGCAGACATTGCCTGTCTCCACCATTTGACAGTGAGCTCAATAAGACCTTCTTGACCAGCCATGGCATGGAAGAAGGGTTCCTGCCAAATGGTATATGCTTTCACTCCTACACTCTGCTGCCCTACACAGATGGACATTGGTGAAACATTGATATTAACTTTGGATCCTGCAGTGACTGTTCACAGAGCAAGGTTAAGTTGACGCTCAACCATACCTTCAAAATTTTATCTCACTGACTGAACTAGTGCATATTTTGAACTGTGAGCATTGCAGAATTGGCAGTCATAGGGAATGAGGTAGGCATGTCATGGGTGGTCTCTGGATATAGTGTGCAGGAAGGGTGAAATAAATGAGATGGAGGATACCAAGTGGGGAGACAGCAGGACATGCACAAACTGAGAAGACAGATTACTTGCATTCAAGGGTTTCCAGGGTTTCCAGCAAATGCAAGAGTTGGAGGATGACAGGGCAATAAACTGACATTATCATTAGAAATGGTGCACCTGCTGAAAACAATGCCCACCTGAACACTAATCTCTGGTCCATCAGATCCCTCCCAAAATTTGTAGTACCCAGCCTTGGGAATGAACTGCATTTTCCTTTTTCTTTTTTTCCTTTCAGATGTGTGAAGCCAATGAATACACCTCTCTTTGGGTAAAAGTCAGTATGTATAACAAGTCAAACCTACAGAATTACCTAGGAGATTGCAGTGAGTGCAACTGAGTTCATAATGATCTGGGCAACAACACAAACCAGGTGGCAGGAGCAATGTGAAGGCAGGCAATCAGCAAGTCAGATCTGGAGGACAGAATCTGATATGTCACATTCACTTGGGCAGGCAGACTGGCAGTAGCATGGAGCAAAGCACAACAGGCAGGGAAGTAAGTGAGGTAGACTTGCACAGACATGGTGATTGCTGCCACTCACAAACTGATACAACACTATAGAAATGTGTGCTAGGCAAATGATTAGTCCTCATCCATGAGACCAATGACTCCAGCTTCGAGATGCAGTGCATCTGCACCACCTACCAGGTCAATAACTCCAGTTTCATGAGGAAGGTTAACCATTGACTCCACCAAATCAGGTCTTGAGTATTCTAACATGACTGCTGGCATCTCTATCCTTGTATGCAGGTGATGGATCTGCATCCACTGGTGTTTCAAGTGGCAAACTCGGCACAGAGAGCTTGTATGATTTGTCAGAATGGCTCAGGACCTGAAGGTCATGTTGCAGCCACTCACTATCAACATTCCCTGGCAGCTGTGGATAGTGGATGATGAGGTGGGGTGGGCATATTTGGCACAATTGTAAGACTCACCTGCAGAAGTGTGCACATGGCTGCACCGGCACAAGCACCCATCAATCTGGACTGGATGGTATCTGGCAACCAGCCAAGGTGCTGCAAACAGAACTCTGCCAGCAATGCAAGATCAGGCTGACAAGACCTCACAATGGCAATGGGGGGATGGCAACCCTCTGACCATGAGGTAAGAGGTAACAGATACATCACTAAGATCACAGGGTCAGGGAACTCAATGTGTTCCTCCACAATGATATGGGCAAGCTCATGGTGCCTATGTCTGAGGAGGTGTTGAGGATCCATTTGTAGTACCTCACAGATGTTGTCACACCACCTGGCAACAAACTCCATAAACTCCTTGAACTGAAACATGATAGTGGCTTGGAAGAGGGTCTTTCCAAAGCCATAATTTACCAATCAATGGGCAACATCTGTGCTGCACCACTGGCAACCTGTCTAGTGAATTGAATGAGGATGCCACCCAATTCAGGGGGCTGAATATGGCACTTACCTCACTATCTACACTACTCATCAGCATAACAAGGAGGAGGTTGCCCCACTTGAGGCTGGTGCAATTTTGTAAGGTGTCAGATGAATAGAGTTGCATGTCCATGTTTGAACTGACCTACCTGCAAATGATGCAAGTCACACCAAACAGCAGCACATTGTTGTATGGCATCACCATGATGTTGATGAGGGTGCATGACTGGAGGCAGGCAAGTTCCACCTCTGCCTCCCCTGGAGCCTTGTGAGCTTTGTTAGCACCTGGCAGCATGTACAGTCGATGACTCACCATGTGCCAGCTGAAACCAAATGCCATCAACAGCTCTTGAAAGCACTGCACAAGGAGGGGTGGATAGCATGGGCACACAATGTCTTTTCCCCTCTTGAGCTGAGGGCAGTCTGGCCCATCAAAAATGAAGTATGGGTTGAGGGGCACCTGAGAGATGGAAGAAAGGCGATGGAAAATCATTTGTATTTCATGTGACTGTCCTGTGCCAGCTTGGCGCCACAAAAACATGTTAAGCAATGAATACATCCACATACTAGTGGGGCTCATGAGGGATGAAATGGACCATACAAAACAGGCAACTAACCTGGCATTAAAGCCCACAGTGAGCAACTGAGTGCCTGCTCCACCACCACATGTGCCAAAGTTCTCAGTAGCAAGCTTGCCAAGTGTACATTGTCTCCCTGCAGGAGCAAGAAGCTAATTACAGTTAATGTGGCCATGCAAATGAACAACAGAGAAAAAATTACTCACTGGCCACAGTTCAAGCACCTGCATGGTTTTGGAACATGGCAGAAGACTTGTTGGGAGGTTGAGGAGTGTGATGATGTAGAAAGCCAGTTGACATAGGGCAGTGCCCAACTGACAAATAGGTCAGCATAGTCTACTTGCCACTTTAGCATCATGATGGATGGCATTGTGAGAATAGATATACTTGATGCATGAGATCTATGTTTCAAAACTTATGAGTAGAAGAGGAAGGGAAGGAGTTGATGATGCGGCTCAACAACTGATCAGTAAGTGCAAGGACAGTCTTCAGGCCAAGTCAAACCTCCCAGTCTTGAAAGTCTTGAAGCATCAGTAAATCATTTTTGCTGGCCAGAGCTGCCCAGAGCTGTCCAGCACTGGACAGATTCCCTAGGACTACCAGCTCACAAAGTGGTTTACTGATGAGGGGACCAATGATCAGCTCAAGAATGGCTGCATAGACATGACATCCAGTGCCAAACTGCCCAGCAAAGGGAACAGCCAACAGGCTGCTCACCAGACCCATCTGATGGAACTGAATCAACCTTCGAGTGATAGCAATCTGTCAACTGGGTGAAATGTTGGGATAGGCTCACTGACAAGTACTCACCAATGGCAGTGATCAAAGAGCATCGAGTGTTGAAGATGGAGGGCAAAGGCAGGTAAGGGCTCCTGCTGCCATGCACCCCACTAACCTGCCCTAAGCAATTATGTCAGTGCCCTGGACCCAAAAGGCCTCAAGGCTGCAGACTGGTTTGAGCTGCAAAGTGCTGGAAAGCAATTGTAAAGTCCTGTAAAGTGACTTTGCAATGGGAAATGAGTATGGACTTTTGCATCCAGGCTGGCCCTGTTTGCATTTTTGAACCAGTGAAATTAGCAAACCAGTTGTCAGGATGCATTGAAGCTCATGAAGGCCCAGATCCCATGTACTCATGATGGCCCACCAGGAATTATGGTATTATGGTGGCAGGGTCCTGGGTGAGGTGTTTTGTAAGTACATGTTTAGGCAATTCTCACTGCCACACAGGTGCATGCAGAACTGATGAACACATATTGTACATACACTGTGCATGAAGTAGCAGTCTACTTTCCTGCTATTTCTTCCAGCCAGATGGCCCCATCTGTACTGTAGCAAGTTGATGGTCACCATAAAAACAGACTTAGAGTTGTAGGGTCTGCTGCAATGCTCTCATGAAAATGTCATAAACAGAGGTCTGAGTGCTGAGCAGTGGAATCAACACTGTAGACATGACATCACTGGCACCAAGTCAATCAACAACACCTGTGCAACCCTGCAGTCCAACACCAGGCAGGAATGATGACCAAATGAACATTGGACATGCTGGACACCAAGTAACACTGAGTGATCACAATCTCCACACAGGAATTCGAGCACCTCAAGCTGCTGGGTCATCATATTTGATAAGTACAGCAGGCAGTACACATACCATACTAATATTATACTATGCTATGAACCACATCTGTAAAACCACTGAAATGAATGCTTAACTTGACAGCCTTACAGGTGGTTACATGGTGTGAGATCATGACTTGTGATTGGTGGAGATCAATGTAGTTCCACTTGACATCTCTGAAGGGTAATAATTACAGAGATAAGATGTAGATATCATGATTATGGGGATAAGATACAAGAATCACTTGGCTACAAGGGACAATCAAGTTGGGGCAGTGGCAGCCCTTCTACTATTGTGATCTACAAATGACTACTCAGCCAGAATGTGGTATGTCTCTTTATCTGCAAATTTGTTTAAATAATATTGGTCGTATGCCTCCATACAAGTCTCACTGCATGCATCCACTCCCAGAGGTACTGTGTTGTAGACAGGTAGCAGTTCCACAGCATGAATAACATTGGTCAATGGGATGATGCCACTTGCACCTGTGGAAGAAGGGGGAATACATTGAACTCTGTATAGTCTGATGCCAGGATTTTGCTCAGGCAGCCAGACAACGCGAAAATAATGGACATAAATGAGAGGGACAGGGCCAAGATAAACAGGAAGTTCCTTCTTTGTCTTCAGCATGAATATTGCCTGCACCTAAGCAACATCTAGGAAAAGAGTCAGTAATGTTTTCTTGGAGTTACAATGTAGGGTATGCATACCAAAGTTCACATCATCATTCACATGCTTCAACAACACTGCATCACAGTTTCCAAGAGGGTGAGAATCTGAGGGAGGGAAGGCCTGAACAACCTGGCTTCTGCATATGTATTGTGTCTGGAATGATGAGTGCAGTTGAATGCAGAATTTATTCCATTGAGAAATCATGCCATGAGCATCCCAATGCTTGGTCAGACACCCACACAAAGCAGCAGAGATGTAGTCAGATATTACCTGTGGGAGGTCTGGGAGTTCATATGTCACCTGCATTTCAGATACCATCAGTGTTGCACAGTCAGGGAGGACTGTGATGTGGAACACAAATGCTCTACTTGATGACAACAAGCATTTGGGGTTGTTGAAGTGATTTCAAAAAGGCTGAGGTCTTTGGAACATAGTCTCTTTCTCCAGAAGAACACAATTGATAAAAGATAATGCCAGGTCCACACTGGTAACTTCCTCATTTTCGACCATAATTGCAGTGTCAAGCACCAAATCTGAACTGCAGAGTAAGATGTAAAGGTTGAAGGAGTGGATAGTTTCCTTGCAATTGAGGAGCTTGACAACTTGATCAATGAATGTGTTGCTCCATTGGTTCATCCACTCAAAGGGTGTCTTGCAGTGGGTGATCAGGAGCTGCTCAGTCACATCTGCTGTGTATTGGATGAGAGTGCCATTCTCCTTGATGTGGCAAGCAAAGGTGTGCATAAGTTCCAGTTTCATGATGTTGAAGTTGTCCATGGAGCCCTTGGCTCCTCTTCAAGCCCCTGCATCAAGAATGGAGTGTTTAGTGGCATGGAATGCCTGCAAGGTGGCAGTCGTCGATGCAATAGATGAGTCAGTGTGGATAGGTTGTTGTGCCCTATAAATGAACTCCACCATGGAGCAAATAGCATAGACGAATAGAGGCAGAACAGCACCATCTAACATGGGGATGATGGTCCTCTCAATATCACAATGGTCTCTGCCCATCATCTGCTTCACATGTGAGATGCCAGAAGCAAAATGCCTGATGCCAACATGCTTGTGTTGAATCTTGTATCACATATCAAGCAGGTGATTGCTGGCAGCTTCCTTGGACCATTTGAGAACATGGTCAAAAAAGAACTTATGACAAGTGTGGAGAATTTCCCCCACCAAGAAGTGTGCAGGGTCAGTGAACTTCCAGTCCCTCCAGAAAGGGTGGTGTACACCCAGTAACTTCTCTGCTTTGGCAGCCTTCTGGAAAGAGGGGATGTTCCACACCTGGGTATGTGTACACAAATTGACAATCTGCTGCAGCATGTACAAGCCAGTTTGTGGATTTTGGGGTACACTGTCACCAAAGTTGGAGAGTACTGTGGTGGTGATAGGGGAAGCATTTTTGGCAACACAAGCAACTAGCTGTTGCTTGGGAAGATCTGCAATATATGTGACTAGAGGGGTAAAACAGTTTTGAGTAAAGCCGGTTGGGTCTGTGAGATTGATACCATCTGATGTGACTGTCTTGAGAGAGGCAAAAACAATGTCCATACACTGGTGAAAAAGGTGTGAAGTAAGAATTGTTTGGAAATCTGGGTGAACCTCAAAGACAGGAACTGGCATGAAAGCAATGCAGTGCCATGCATGAGATGATGCCTGCATCCTCACATCAGACTGGATGTTGCCAATCATAATAAAGACCAGGTGCATTTCCAGCCCTCCAGTGTGCCTTGTCACTGGTGTTTTGTCAGAGGCAATAATGATGGGAATGATGGTTGCACCCTGAGGAAGCTGCACCTGAAAAAAAAAAAAAAAAAGTGACAAGGCAGTCACCAAGCATAATCTGTGATTGAGTGAAATTCAACACCAGAAACTTTGCCAGTTCCCATTCACCCTCATCCACAAAGGGATAGTACAGTTGATCTTGATGTTGTCTTTCATGTTTGCTAGCCTTCATCTGGTCAAGGAAAGTGTCACCTCTATTGTAGATATATCCAGAGGTTGGATAATAGTGACCCATAATGTCATTCTCCTCAAATCCATGCTGGAAGGCTGGTGGTACAGGAATGTGCTGCACTGGGATTGCATCAGTACAGGCCCCCCCTTCAGTTGAGGTGATTTAGTAATGCAGTGGGTGAAGGAAATATTGCCTGACATCCAGGACAATCAAAGGTGATGCTGTTACCATCATCGCTCATAGATGCCATGATACTACAGACAAGAGGTTAGTGTTGCTTGTTACTCTGAAATTCTCTAAGTCCTTCAATTTCCAACAGAAACTCTGCTACATGGCAATGATAACATATCTGGTGAGAGTACAATTATGACTGCTATGTCTGCTGGCACTGTACCCTCAGTCCCCCAACTGTCATTGTCTCCACACTCCTCATCCGAGCCTAGTCCAAAAACTGATTTCTCACCACTGCTTGTTCATAATGATGTCCTTTTTTCACCACTGCACAAACGTCCAAGCCTGAGCCACTTTGATAAAGAGAGACAAGAAGAGCTGTTGAATGCACTGCCTGGAAGGAGCATTGTATCACCAACTTCATGCTCTTCCATGTCTCCTCATGGCTCAAGTGCCTCTCTCCAGAGGTGCATCCTAGAGGCACAAAGCCACATGCATACCAAGTACCACCCATACAGAAAGCAAGCAGCCCCACCCCCCCTGGAGCTTCGCTTTGCTGCAAGAACCACTGATTTGTCACTGGAAGATGTACACAAGGTAAGTTATTGTCATATGTGTGGGGCACTACTAATGAATGAAACCAAGGGACATGACTTTCTACATCATGGTTTGTCACAATTGCCTGACAATGTTCTTGTCAAAGCCATACTTGCAAAGCATGCATTCTGGGATTGTATATCACAGCAGGTCTCTCAGACCTTGGCAGAGATAGAGTTTATTGAGCAGCAGAGGGATTTATTGACTGAAGTTCACACAGCAGCTTTGGAAACTTGGGCAACTGCTGAAATGCAGTTGGCAATGTTGATGGATATTTTCAACCAACATGACCTGCAGGATGCCAAAGATGACATGGCATTTTACCATGCTGTATATGCTGATGAACTTGTCACATTCACAATCGCAGCAACTCAGACAGAACAGTTGGAATCTTTCATGGATGAGAGGTTGCCATCCCCTGACAAGCATGTCAAGGACAACCCTGACCATGATGATGATACTTGTGGGATGCTGTTCACAGGGTTACTATCCTCTGACAATGATGAGGCTGAATAACAGCATGTCTTCACTTAATCTTCTGACTCATGACTGACTCAATATATTCATAGGTTGCATAGTTACATCTTGTGAAGAATTTGTACCAAGTATTGTGAGTTCAAACTGTTTCAGTCAGCATTGCAAATTTACTCATCTGACATACTGATAGGTAGATAAGTTTACACTTCTTTTTTGTTTTGTTACCACACTCTCTGTATTCATTGGTGCTTTACTCGCTGAAATCCATCACCTTATTCCTGTTTGGTCATGCCTGATTAAGATGGATTGCAATGGATAAGTAGCTTGCAGCATCTGCCATCCACTACTCTGCTCCTCTGACTGCCATGTCAAGACATAGGCCAAACAGTAACAGGGTATGTTTTATCTATCTACCACTGTGATGATCCTAACATTTAAGAAAGGCTTTCCCTAGGCTGCCCATGGTGTGAGTCAAAGTGTGGTTCAGTGGTGAAAACCAACCAAAACCAACACAAAAGACAAAAAGAGCAAGTGGTGGTGTGCCTATGCAGTACCTAGATGGTAGAACCTTTGATTTGGGTGGTTTTTTTGCAAGCTACAACACTCAAGGACAAGTGCTGAGCATTGGGGGTGCTCCTGACAAAGAGGGAGCAAGAATGTGATAGAAAGTGATAGGGTAGACTGCTGTCAGCCTACAGAAGGATGGATGGCAGCTTGATTCAATGTCCTAAGCTGCACCAAGCTCAGGGAGGGCTTGGAGTGAAGTATATTGATGATAGACAAGGATAAGTGAAGTAGATGATAGTTAGACCCTTAATAAAGTCTCAACTATCAAAGCTGCTGAATGAATTACTGAGTGATGATAAAATGCGAGCAAGAGGGGCTCTCTGATGTCTTCTTTTTTTTTTTTTTGCTATCTAAGTACAGTGATTTATATACAGTACAGGGGTGTTGCCCTTGGAAAACAAGGTGCAAACACTTGGTAAGTGATTGGTAACTGATGAGTAAGGAATGTAAGTGATGGGTAATTGTCTTGGAAAGCACTGGTAAGCATTGGTAAGGATTAGCAAGCCAAAAAGCAAAGAATCAGTAAGCAAAGTCAAAAGATCGGTAAGTATTGGCAATAGGTGAGTCAAAGACAGTCAGAACATCAAAGTATGAGTCAAGTGATGTCAGGAACTGGGGAAGCACACTGGAATCACATTAGGGGGAGGCTGTGCATGTCACATCTCAAAGAGATCGCTTCTAGACCAAGGTGGGATGACAGAGAGGCAGCACTGATCTGATGCCAATATAGTACATCCAAAAGTGGACAGGGTGAGTCAGATGTCAACAGGGGTCAAGCTTTGGGGGTCTGTGGGGTGACAGGAGCATAGGGGATCACAACCTTCCCCCCCAAACCATCCTCTCAGTGAAGCAAATAAAAACTTCATGAACAAGGCTCTGTTGGAAGAGAGGATGAATGGGGAGTGTCTTCTGCTGTATCTTGCAACAAGGAGGCAAGATGTGCATCATACTCATCATGGATGTGATCAGGGAGAGTGGGGAACAGTAGATTATACTGTAGCTGTCACAATCTTGGAAGAATGATGGACAAGACTGGTATGAAGACATTGCAGGGAGCAGGGAGGAAGGATCCATATGCTTCTTGGACTGGAGAGACTGAAACGACCACATAAGACCTTTCCAAGTGAATGACAGACCTGAGGCGACCAAAGAACATCCTCCTAGAGGTCATACTGACAAAAAGAATGTGCTGTCCAAGCTGGATGGGCTGAGAGGGCACAGATGAGGGTGGGATGTACCAGGATGCTTCAGGATGGAAGCTGGTAGGAACTCCTGGTAGATATATGTAGCCATGGTCCCTAGCAAAGGGGACAAGTGAAATGATTGATGTAGAGGCAGCCATATCAGAAGCAGTTAGCGAAATGAGCATCTTTTGGAGGGAGTGCTGTAGAAATGTGTGGAGTGTGCAAATCCTTTCCAATTTTGGAAGGTAAGATTGCATGGCTGAGCACTACAAGCAAGTGTGAGAATGGCCTCTGTATCTGCAGAAACAGCAGAGATATGTCAAAAACTGGAATGCCATACACAGGCACTTAAGAATTTTAGCCAGCACTTAACTCACTCCCTTTCTTTTTCTCTGGCACTGATGACTTGTTCTTGTGCAAGGGATGACTGCCAACATTCCTGGCTGTCCTTCTTCACATGAGGGCTATGGTCTTCATCTCCATTCATCAGCTGTATCCATGTCCACCTCACCAAACACCTTTGGTGTGTGACAATGGGGTCAAACTTGAATCCCAGTGGCAACGACATGTCAAGCCAACTAAACCTCAAGGGCAAGCAGGCCATGGATCCATCATTTCTGCATCAGGGACCAGGGTACCTAATGATGAACCCCTATCCCTTCAATTACCAGACTCCATCAATGACTGAACCCCATCAACTGTCATCTAGCACCTGGGTAGACAGGCTCTCTGCCCATGCACCACCTGGTGGCCCATCTGTGGGCAGTTACCACACCCACCACTCTGCCCATTCACCACCTGGTGGCCCATCTTCAGGCAGTTACCACACCTATCAAGACACTCACCCACCCACCTCCTTACTCAGCTCTGCCCAAAGGTACATGCTGGCAACCACACCAAGTTGACCAGGTGTGCAATCCACAAATAGATATTCAAACTCACTCACCAACATTATCCATGTAAGTACACTGTACTCATATTTGACTAATTTCTAATAGCTCTTAGACTCAAGGTGATCAGGAGATCAGTTGGCCTCAGTGCCAACACCATGTCACAATGCCTCTGACTCCACCTCCTCCTGCATCAGTGGGTGCAGTTGCCAATGCAACTGCACCATCTGATGGCTACATGGCCAATGCTGCACTTGTTTCTGTGACAGTAACCAAACAAGAGTGAGGGCAGATTGTGGACCAAGCAAAAAAAGATGTACAAAAATACATGTTTGCTGTGGATGCTGTGCCAACAAAGAACATGCACACCAAATGTGTGAAAGCAGCCATCCAAAAAGCCACATGCACTGTCATTGGAGGAGGTATGTCATCACCTGCAGTATGTTTCCCTGGCTGATATCTTCCTGACTTTACCAAGTTCATCATGAACCACTACATATAGATAATGATGTAATTGGTGCAATGACAGCAATCTGCTGGTCATTCAAACAATACACATTCTGTCATGTCCAACATGACTATGGCCTTTGTCTTCCATTAGGGAGTGTCCATTCCAGAGTTGACCACAAGAATGTTCAAGTCCAACAGCTCCTCACTGATCTCACTTTCCTTAAACCCTGGCATTATCAACCAATGGTATGTGCATGTTCCTATAATTCTTATGTCATCAAATGACTCCAGTACTCTAGCAACCAACAGAGGATCCCTATACTGCAACAAATGAAGGCCTATTTGAGCACAAGTTATTCATGGATATCATCATCAACATCCTCTTCCTGAGCCCAGGACAGCTATACAAGGCCATCAACAAGGACTCAATGGATCCCCTTTGCACTTTGGCAGGAACTGCCATCTATGCTGCCCTCAAGGATCATCAGAATGGTGTGTATATAGAAAGTGCCATTCACACAGATATCTGGTGTGATGCATACTGTGATCTTATGGCTAGCATTTCTAAGCTGCAGGCAAGTGCTGTTGAGAGTGCAAGATTGTCTGAGATGCAGAGGGCAATCATCAAGAGAGGTTACATATTGATTGATGTACAATGATTTCGTTGCCGACATCAGTTGATAAGATCACTTCTTTACATCTAGTCTGGCTAAGCTGAAGATAATCTCCAAATAAGTTGAAACCCGCTGCCAATGTATCACGCCCTGGACTACTCCCAAACGGGAATCCGTAAGCACTCGTATACGACGTTTTGCGGAATTTCGGTTCGCTGATGCACGACCGTGGTCTGCCAAGGCTGGGGGGTCTAAGCGACGTCGACGTCGAGGTTGCGCGACCCTCCGCTCGGATCCTGTTCGGAACGTAAGTCCATTTTCCGCTAACCGCTAACCACCATTGAACGTTTTGCTTCCGCGTCCCGACGCCATCCTGCATGATCGACGATGCCGGTGCCGTCACGAGCGGTCAGTCACTCCGAACGGCCGTCCCCGCCGCCGAGGGCGAGCCGCTGTGGCTGAGTGGCCGACTCAAAATTTGCAGTTCACACGCACTGCCACCTGCGAATTTTCCGGAATAAACGTACATAGAAAACTTTAATATCACAACAACATTTCAATTACAAGTTTAATTGCAGCCATTGCAATCGCTTGCAACCCATTGAGATAATTTTACAGATTTTCCGACAATCACTAGTGTCGGTACAAGTCGATGAGCATGACAGTGCATCTCCAACAGATTGCGTCGCGCTACCGTCCGTCAGTCAGGGAGTGAATGAACTGCTGCCGAAGGAACAGAGAATCGAGCTCTAGTGGAGCGCTTTCACAGTCCCATCACCCAAAGTAGGTCGTCAAGGCGAACATAACATCCTATGTGGACATCGTGTCAGCATTTATTCTACTGGCATTCGATATGGGTGCCACATATGTAATGGCCTAACAGTGCCGGAGGCGAGGAGATTTATATCGGGCACTGAAGCGGGCCACCACTACTGTACAGAGGGATAACAGTGATCCGCGCTGTCGTTGGGAGGTGGTGTAAGCAAGTCGGGGCATGTTCGATTCCATCGCTTCGGTAATGCCTAGACGCGATGAAGATGTATGTTCTGGGCCTTAGTCTCTTGGTTGCGAATCATGCGGGTGAACATGTTCTGTCAGGTAAGTGTAATATACAAAAACACACGTATAACCACACTGTTCCACAAGCGCTGTCTGATGCAAATGTTCAATCAAGCCCCTCCAGATACCCCAAATTGACACCTTCAGAGAGATCAAGACCGACAGAATGGAGTAAGGCAGCGAACTTAGAGGAGTCACACTCAATCAACCTGTTGGTGTCACGCGAGACAGGAAGAGGCGAACCTGGTCCAAGTCGTATCGCAGTCGGTTGTTGAGCACGCCGCGTCTCGTAGGTCTCCGGAGTGGTCATGGGTGTTGTGGTACACGGGGTGAGCAACTGAAAGTAGTAGAGTCAGTCGGCCCAGACGGTGTACTACTGGGTATTTAAGATCTTACTTGGTCCTGTACGTTTGGAGAGTTAAGTTTCAGGAATTCACAATCCTTGTTCTTGCAAAGACTTTCCACCGGGGGAATACGAGAGTTCATGTTCACACAGAAGGGTTGGGAAGGGCACGCTATCCCACCTAATGATCGCTCCGCAAACAGTGATCAACCCAACTGTGGGTAAATGTTGGCGACAAACTTACGATTGTCGGAAGCCCAGTTGAGGAAGTTCGTAGGGTACATGGTGCACAAGCATTCTGCCTGAATCATGAGAATGATATCCGCACCTCTCACACGTAGTTCCCCCTTACGAATCATCGACGAGTCTGTGATTTGGAGAAAATAGCAACGTACTAGCATATGCCTATTGATCCCAATAACCCTCGGTCTTCTCCGGAAAAGGCAACTAGTTCGACGTCACCCCCAAAGGTTATACCGCTTCAGTTTATCCGTCGTGCGGTGATGTTGAGAATTGTGATTGTTCCTGAACCGTCGTCGTTTCCGCCTGGTGCCTAGGAAGTGGAGCATGTTTGAGGGAACCGACAATGTAAGTTCCCACTCACGCATTCCATACCGAAAGAGCCACAGGAATCATATTAGTGTCTGGAGATTTCCTAAACGACATTGAGTCCAAAACCCTCTACAAACAGCATGAACCTGCATGCTTCACCGGTATCCTCGAACTGTGTCTTCAACCACTCTGGAGCGACCCTCGAACAATGGTGGAACAAATGTCTAGAAGCAATGCCTGACGCATACCATCAGGTCAATTGAGTACGACCCCTCAAGTTCGTTATGTTACTTCATGCTGCCGATTTCGATTTCCCTGAAGGTATCAATGTAGAGCGTTTGGAGAAGCTTGATTAAATATTGTATCGCGCATGTAGTGACGTCACAAGTGCGGAAACCCAGTCGAGGACGTTCATCGGGAGCATGGCACACAAGCATACTTGGCTGAATCATGAGAGTGATATTCACGCCTTTCTCACGCAGTTCCCCCCTACCAAGCATCACCAGGACCGTAAATCATCGATGAATCCGTGACTTGGAGAAAAGGTAACATACTGGTGCATGCCTTTGATCCCAATAAGCCTTGTGCTTCACCAGCAAAGGCAACTTGTTCAACGTTGCTCCTCGAGGTTATTTTTATCCATCATGCGATGTTGAGAATCGAGATCGTTTCTGACCGGTACCTGGGAAATGGAGTATGTTTGAGGGAGCTAACAACACCTGTAAAGATCGCAACTCACGCGTTCTATACTAGAAGAGCCACGGGAGTCATAGTGTGCGGAGATAAGTACGGTATCAGAACTTTCCGTCTTAGCATCAGATCGGCTGCAGTTCAGTGTCAGAACATTACACTGTGAACCTCGTGATGACGCGGAAGTTTACCAAATGACATTAAGTGCGAAGCCCTCCAAGAACGGTATGCACCTGCACACCCCATACACATCCTCGAACTGCATCTCCAACGCCTTGGTAGCAACCCACAAGCCATGGTGGCACGAATGTCTGGAGAAAATGCCCGACGATCCGTCTTCATTAACAAGGTATCGGATGTCCTTGAGCATCTGTTCCACAAAGATTCCGTTGACGGTGCCTACTTCCAGAGCGGCGAATCAGAGGGAAACAAGGAGGTCGTGAACGCGCTCGGTTGCAGTGAGAAATTGGAGTGTATGATACAGGCAAAACGTCCTGGAAGCGAAGCAGACGAGTGGACAGAGGATACGTACAACGACAACCCTGGAGTTGACGATGCAGTAGACAAAAACTGGGCCAGACTACTCGCCTGCAAACAGGACAGTGCTCAACAGCGGTAGCACATACATTACAGTCTTTCCGATACCTGAAGTCATACACTGCGTATGCATGGGCCTTCCCGGCCTCGGTTCCACTGTGCAGTCATACGTGGGTGAAACAGCCCAAACGTGCAGTGAAACTAGCATGTACACCTGCAACTCGGTAGCAAGCGTAAACTGCAGTCTCCACTGGACGACCTATGCAGTCTACCCCATTTCAACATCAATTGCTTCAACGAAGGACTCCGCTAGGAACAAGTTGACCGGTGGACAGTGGGTAAGAGGCAAGCGGTGAGACCCGTATGACTAAGCACATTGTGACTGTGCGCTCACCCTGGCCCGGCCCTACTCCACCGAACATGTGAAGCTCGGTGTTGACGGTCGGCAGCCTGAACACTTTCCCATCACCTCTTTCTTCGAATTGCCACCTGCCAGTACGCTCGTCGTCTCGCCCACCTGTTTTCTCCCTTTCTCCACCCTCCACACCCTCATTTCATAAATTCAAATGTTATTTTCCTTTCTTGTTCCCTCAGTAACCGCTATGACTACATGCCGGTCAACATTTCCTCGTTAGCCACTATCGCATGCCCAGCTCAACCACTGACAGAGCTTAGTGCGACATGCGCGAGACGAGGCTTGACTCTCTTCCACCAGACATGTGAAGCTCTTGGTGTAGACGGTGCGCACATTCCATGCCAACTACCAGCGATACGCCGTCCATAAGCTTGTATACAACAGATTACCACAGTTCTTGGCCTCTCCAGGTGTGTTCACAGATGCGTCCATTACCTGCCGGTTGCTCCTTGGCAAGATCATTCAACACCCCTGTGTACTCGAAACTTGATGCTTCGTAGCGGTCCAGCACTCCTTCGACCCACCCTTCGGCACGTCTACCAGCTGCTGTCTCTCCTGTGGGCCAGTCTATCATCCACCTTCCGACGGGGTACCATACCGCTGAACGCATTGCATTCTGGACAGGGTCGTTGAAGACCAACAGATTTTTTGTCACATTATCGACGTCCGCCCTTCAGTGGTCAAGCTTTTTATATTGATAATGTCTCCTTCGGAAAATGATGTCAGTCCCTACTACTATGCCTCTTAGCTAACAACCGTTATTTCTCGCAGATGATCTCCCCGTCATAGTAGTCTATGCCGATATCGACGCCGGATATCGCTTTTCATTAGCCTCGGATACTATGACGGCCAAGGACGGGTGCGATTGTCTGGCGGACACTCCAACCCGGGAGAAGGACTGGAAAAACATTGCCTGGAAAGCATATCGTCGAATGTGGGATGCATGTGCGGGACATGTTCGGAACATGCTTAAACAAAAATACTTCTCTTGCCACCTCGTTAAGTATGACCGCCTTCCCCGATCAACCTGGGATGCGAGGGTAGTGGTAGTCGGGGATGGACAAAAGGCGGACAATTCAAGGTTATGGCCAATGTCGAGAAATGTCCTGGATGCTGCGATGCAACAACGTTTTTTCTAAAGGTTATACCAGTTTTCTCGACCTGTCGTGCGATGGTGGGAATCGAAATCGTTCCTGAGCCGTCGTCATTCTCACCTGGCGCTTGTGAAGTCGAGCATGGTGCAGGAACCAACGCCTGTAAGAGTTTCCCAACTCACTCGTTCCATACCGAAAGAACCACGAAAACCGTAGTGTCCAGAGATAAGTATGGTAACAGAACTTTCCATTTTAGCATCATATCGGCTGTGGTCCAATGTCAGAACATTAACAGCGTGGACCTCATGTTGGCATGGAAGCTTACCAAACGACATTGGGTGCGAAGCCCTCTAAGAACGGCATGAACCGGCACGTTGCACCCACATCCCCGAACTGTGTCTTCGACCACTCGACAGCGTCCTTGCGCATCTGCGCCAGAGATCCCATCGACGATGCCTGCAACGAGAGCGTCGAACCGAAGAGAGACGAGGGGACCACGGACACGCTCAGTTGCGGCATCTGGGACAGGGAGGTACGATACAGGCTATGCAGGGGTGGGCGAAGCTTTCCAGAACCGAGGTAGACGAGTAGACAGGATATGTGCAGCGCCCTGGTCAGCAATGGCGACAACGCCGGAGTTGGTGGTGCGATGGATTAGAGAAACAGGGCTAGACTTCTCGCCTTCAAATAGGACGGTCTGCCTGTCGGGATACGCGATATGCTTCTCCTAGAGTAGCCAGTCGACAAAGTCCACAACTTCAGCCTCGTACTCGGGCGTCCGGAGGGAGTGTGGACGAATGACTCTCGTATCCAAACCAGTTGTTGCAGCCCGTCCTCTGGCAAGTATCAAGGAACTACTGAGCCTTCGTCAACGGTGTTCGGGAGCAACTCAAAGCACGAGGAGTCGGGCACCTTGAATACGCACTGCTGGCCGAATATCTCTATAGAAATTGTTCGCAAGCCACAGTGGAATGTTGGGGCGAACGTCCGACGCACGCAGAATGGCGAGCAGAGCGACGTGCGTCGCTGGGTTCAGAATCATCCCGTCTGAATAGGATGCATGGGTGTCACAACTTAAAACAACCACATCAAAGTACAAATATTTCACTTCTTGCCCATCAAGTTGGCAGCTTCTATCGACTTCATTGGCACCATTAGCACTTATCCACCAGGAACTTGCCAAGCGCACTAGAAAGGAAATCGAATGAAAATGGCACGCAGATAGGCATTGAAGCCTACGTTGTTGAGAATGTAGACGCGGACGAGACGCTGCGCACTGATGGTGATGTTAGAAATGATCTCTCGATGGTGTGGCCTTCCCTGGGTCTTAATCGCCCTATGGATAGTCAGATCGTCATATAGGTTAGCTGTCCACATCTCATTCTCATATTCTTCTAACATCCAAAATGATCGCAGACAATGCGACTGCTGGTCGGATGCTCGCCTAGTGACCATAGATCACGTCAGGATGTCCTCATTGAAGGCCCACCTATGATCCGTCACGCACGAAATCCAACAAAGTGAAGATTGGGTACTGACTCACACGCTCATACCCAAGTTCATCCCTGAACGTTTGAGTGGCGAACGCTTCCTTGACCACCCCAAGAAAATGTCTCGGGATGCTCACAGAACCGAAGTACTCTACAGAAACTATACAACCGTGCCATCATAATACACACAAGCGAAAGGCACAGACTTTGAGACGGATCGGATGCACTGCGATTTATACGTTGGGGACCCGAGGTATTTTTTATACAGGTTCACCTCACCCCCGTTCATACCAGCTGTTGCTGGGAAAGAGCATTGAACACTGTTGCATACCCAAAACTCGATCTTTTGACAGTGGTTCAACTTTCTTTCGGCACGTCTACCAGCTGTCGTCTCTCCTGTGAGCCTGTATACCATTAACTTTCCACGACGGGAAACCATATCATTCAACTTGCTGCTTCCCAGACAAGTCGACCCATCATTAATAGACTCTTTGTCACGATACCCTAACCCACCCTTGTTACGAGGAGGTACACGGGAGCAAACGAGCACCTCGTCGAGCCGGGCTCTACATTACCGACGTCCGCCTTTCACCGATCACGACTCCTGATATTGATAAAGTCTCCTTCGGAAAACATTGTCAATCCTGTCACTATCCCTCTCAGCTGTCACGACACCCCAGAACCTCGTGGAAAAGGGAACAATGGAACATCAGAGAGACGGGGAATGACGGAACCGCGGTCACGACCAGTCAGTGACGGGTTTAAACAGGTTTAAACCATTTTTTCGCTTCCTGATGAAGTCGTCCTTCCGCGTTTACCCGGGTTGCTCCCTCTCGCAGATCCGCGTCCTTTATTGTTCAGCCCACATGACGCCATTCCCCACTAATCCGCGAGTGTTGCACAGAGGAACTTCGCAACAAGGGCAATTTGTCCCTAAGCGAACTTCTTGTCATGGTTCGTCGTCTTCACATCTCCTGACCAACGTCAGGCGTGCGTACAAGAATTGCGTGTGCATTTTGTCTGCCCATGCTTGGATCGCAAATGGCTCCGTCAGCGAGGACACAGAAGATCCTAGAGTGTCTCGTTGCCTCATGTTCAGCTGTGTAATTGTCGACACCGAGCGCCCGCCGTCACTGGGATTAGGGTACTTTTTCGCATAGCCATCGAATAGCCACAAAACCTGGCGCTCAAATGTAATGCTGTACTCCTTCATACTTAAAACCTGTGACCAGCAACCAGTATCAGTCTTCTATTTGCCTTCCGTTGTACACTAGAAGCTGACCACGTGGAAGAATAGCCTGTGCGCTCAGAGTATGTGAGATATCTAGTTGACATTTTGAACTTTGCATTGACTTGTGGGGGAGATGAAGTTACTAGGTGTGACAGTTGTTCTCGACCGAGAAATGCACATCGAGCAGACCAATCCCAAACGTGAAGTGCTGAAGGAGCTCGACGACAAAGGTACTCGTTATGCGATACTATCACATCGCTGGGGCGCAGAGGTCAGTTACGAAGAGATGACCGGGCTGATGAAGATGGAGAAAGGTGAGAGGGAAGAGGTCAGGCAGCGCACCGGCTACCGAAAGATCATCAAGAGCTGTGAGCAAGCGAGGATGGATGGACACGAGTGGCTGTGGATTGACACTTGCTGCATCGACAAGCGGAGCAGTTCGGAATTATCAGAGGCCATTAATTCAATGTATCGGTGGTACCAAAACGCACAGGTCTGCTACGCATACCTCAATGACGTTGACGAGTTACCACGGTCCACTGGGCCATATGACTTCCCCATGTTTATCTGCGGGCTCAACGGCCCAGAATGGTTCACGTGGGGCTGGACACTGCAGGAGCTCATCGCACCGAGGGAACTCGAATTCTTCAACAAGGACTGGGCGCCCCTTGGCAACAAACGACAGCTAGCAGCCGTCTTGGAGGACATTACAGGAGTTCCACATGAGGTTCTGAGAGACGGCCTAGGTGCAAAGCCTCTCAGTGTCGCACAGATCATGTCGTGGGCAGCTCACCGGAAGACAGAGCGTGCGGAAGATCGTGCGTATTCGCTGATGGGGCTGTTTGGAGTGAACATGCCGATGCTACATGGAGAGGGGGAAAAAGCATTTCAGAGGCTTCAGTTGGAAATCATCCGCACATCCAGCGACCAAAGCATATTCGCATGGAAGCTATGGAATCTGCGGACTGGCAATGTCCTGGCGGACGATCCGAGCGACTTTCGGGGCTGTGGCAAAATCGAGAAAATGGAACCAGATGAATTTGTCGACAAACTAATGGAGTACATTAAATGGGAGGAACTCGGGCGCTCCCCGTACATCCGGCTTGGTTCGCAGAAGATCTCGACCAACCCAGTACACTGGTGCAAACTTACTTGGTTGAAGAGGTGTGCCAGGGCGGTCAGTCAGCAGCATCACGTGTCATTCTCTGTCAGCAACGCGGGTATCCAAGTGTGCCTGCTGATCATCCCCCTTCCCGACTCTCGAAACCATTTCAGGGCTATATTGGCATGCAGTAGTGGTGGTTTCGCACTGGAAACTATCGATTTGGTATTTTCTGGATCTGCGCATTGCAGGACTTCAGTTGCATCTCCCATTTCAGAGTCACATATTCTCAAGACATATCCAGAGTTCAAGGCAATCTACCTTGCTCATTACCAAGAGACCAATCAGACACACCGCGAGTTTACACTCGATGACAAACATGTCTCATACTATGATTTCACCCGCTGTGGCACCTACCCGTGCGAGTTTACAGGCAACACTGTCACACTCTCGTTCCTCGCAGATGATCTCATCGTCATTGTCTATGTCAATGACAATGCCGGATTTCACTTTGCAGTTGGCCTTGGATACTACCACGGCCAAGGATGGGTGCATGTTGTCTATGAGGGATGCTCCCCAACTCAGAAGGACTGGACACTATTTGCCCGTGAAGCATATTGTCAAATGTGGGGTGCACGCGTGGAACATGCTCGGAGTATGCCCAAACAAGAACTTGTTGATGGATGCTGCCGCAGTGACCATTTCATTAAACATGCCCATCTTCCCCGATCAATCTGGGCAGCGAGGGTGGTCTGGGGTAGGTGGGAGACAGGCAATTTCAAGATTATGGTTGATGTCGAGCAATGTCCTGGTTGCTGTGATGGGCCACATGGCTGGGAAACCACAGTTGTCAGTACTTTTCCTCCCACATGCATGCAGATCTAACCATTTGTATTATCATAGAACCCTTACCATGACCTTCAGACGCCGGGGCCCATGCACAAATGTTCCAATTCATTGGCACTGAGACTGGATGGGTGGCAGGTTGAGCTTGACGAGACTTCCGGTCAACGGATTGCAGTAAGTCATACCAGCATACTGATGCTTGTGTCGAGCCTGATACACCCAGCTGGGCGATTATGGTGACTATCGCAACGGCACTTTTATGCGTGTTGGCAATATTTTTGAGGATGCTCGCATCCTTAGCATTGACACCACGGGCTCAGCTTATTGTCCTGTGGTCTCCCATGTGTCCAGCCCTCAAATGTCAATGGATCATACGGAGAATCAGGATGATCTTGCTGTGGCGTATCGCTTCGGGCGCAAACACCTGGCCTTACATCAACCAAAGGGCTTATCTCTGGCTGCTAATGATCAATTTGTGCGACTATTGAAAGCCTTGGCCACTCGTCTTACAGGAAAGCATTTGGTGATAACAGTCGTACAATGCTCGGAATTCTTTGGAGTCGATGATAATGGAGAGCGAAGGGATTCAGTGGACGGTGAGTTTCCCACAACAACCGTGCCCTGTTCGCCTTTCAACTTTATCAGACTTGGTACTGGACATTAATAACCACTCTACTGAGGGAGAGATTTTGACTCCGCTATGCACCATTGCAAGCCCACAAGTTTGGCGAAGAGAACTGGCTTGTGTACAGAGAAGGAAACAATTCAAGAGTATTCGGTGAGCCTGTGGAACTGCTATGCAAAGTGGTACTGACGAGGCCGCATTTCGGATGGCAGGGAGCACTTCTACGCCCTCGTGAATACGGTACCTTCCCTTCTCACACTTGGTTACTCTCTTTGATAGTCTCATCTGCAGCATCAACCTACAGGAACTGACGCTCGACACAAGACTGCAGTGCGTTGAATCACCGTGCAAACCACAATCACTCACTCTGGATGGCAAAAGAACAGGCAACGGAAAGATGGAGCGATCAAGTTCTTCTCAGACATGTTTTGTCTCCATCATCCGAGTAATTACGTCTGTTCCCATATTTTCACTGCTTCGTCCAGCTCACACTCACCATTGACTGCAGGTCGGCAAAATATTATTCTTTGAAAGGCTTCCCTCGGTGATGGGAAGTGATTCACCCAGTACGGAAGGTCTGTTCGCCAATCTAAGCATGTTTGTCTGCCAATTTACATTGCAGCTTTAGAGGATGGTTTGCTAGCACGCACACCAAAACTGTCGTGCGCCGACTGGGTGATGACATGTAACCTATCTAAAGGCAGCCATCAATCTAATACTATGCAGGACCCACACCTTGAAGTCGTGTTGCCTGTATTATGCAAGCGCTGCTATACTCTTTGTACAAAGAATGATGCACCGCGTCGGTATGCTAATGAAAAGCAAAAAGTGGAGCACGAGTTGAGGTCCATATCAGAGACTCTGGGTGCCGATGTAGGTGTTTTTATCGGCAAAAAAAGAATTAGAGCTGATGCTAACCGCAAAAAGCTACTGCAACACATACTCCTTGTTTTCGTCCATGCATACTTTGAACATGAATGCTCGTGAGTAATCTTATTGCCTTAAATCGTTTCGTTTTTTCTTCTATTCATTGCCTCCCGGCTCTAGACGGACAACTCAAGCGAGCTGCATTGAATATGACAGGTCAGCACCACATTTACCAACATTCAGCAGTTCACACCTCGAACACGATATGTAGGCAACTCTACATTCCTTCCATGATTGAAGAGGTAGAGGCTCTCCAAGCGAAACTCAATACAACAGAGGATGAGGATGAGCAACGAGCGCTGGAGGAGGACGTCACAGGCAAGGCAAGGGAAAGATCGACTTGTCACGTTTCGATGCTCAGCATAGTCTTAGATCCTCTGGCTTTGTCGGTGCGGGATATCTGCTGAAGTAGAGCAACTGTTACCGAAGGCGAGTCACTAGTCAACCCTATTGTCTCCACAGATGTCATTTGACATGGTTCAGGTTGTGGATTACATTCGGCGAGAAGGAAATATGAAGGTCAGCTCCTTCACATACCCGAACGCCATCGTAACCGCCGTCAGCAGGGTTTAAGGGAAATTGCCTTTGCTATGTCTTCAACAGACCCAGGTGATGATCAAGCTCACTTGCAGCGGTAAGCAGCGTCATTGGCATATCGCACCGTTATAAATCCAAGAATTCATATTGCTCTAGGATCATGTTTGATGCAGGAGCAGGCACGTCAAAACATCAGTTATGGCTTGCCGCTCGGGCAGCAGAGCAAGCCAAGTGGTCTAGAGATACCCACGTTGTGGACGACCCAGGTTCTGCTCCGAGTACAAGCAGTCAACCGCCCTCCGCATCAGTGGTTTAGCAAACTTGGATGTTGTGTAACCGTTATCCCGAAGGGGTGGGAGTGATGATGGTAAGTATGTCACTTTATTTTTCGTTCGGATAAATTCAACTCGTTGACCAGTGATGACGATCGTGATGTTAAACGAAATGATGTAGCCAATACTATGCATTGGCCAGCTCCTTACTGTGACAAGTTTCCTCACCTGACGTTGTAATGGTACATCAATGTTTGTACGTGATGTATGCTCTTGTATATGAAACAATCCCAGAGAATCCAAGGGGTGATTAAAAGCACCTTGACTGTAGCAGGGTCATTTGTGTATCAGTTCTGTTCTGAAGTGACTCCCCGAGTGTAACAAGCTGCTACCTTCCGTATGTACAAGATCACTAGCGCACCTCAGATACCTAGACGCAATGAACACGCATGTTTCAGACCTTCGATCCTTGGTTATGAACCACGCGGTGAACCTGTTCGATCAGGTAAATCTAATAAATATAAAATAACTCTAAGAACTGTTCCCCGAGCGCTGTCCATGACGTGTTTCTAGGAGAATGGACACCGCTCCACGCGTGCTCGATATAAATAAGTGGATCAAGCTCCTCCAGATCCTCTATATTTACACCTTCAGGGGGGTCGGAACCAGCAGCATGGAGTAACATATCACACTCAATCGACCTACAAGCGCGGAACGGAAAGAAACGTACCTGGACCTTACAGATCGAGCGGACCTGGTTCAATTCGTATCCCGGTCTGTCACTGAGGTCCCCTTCCGTGATGTGTCTACCTATATCTCCGGAATGGTTATGGGTGTCACTTACCGCTGTTGTGGTATATGGGGTCAACCACTGAAAGTAACAGAGTCAGTTAGCCCAGACGAAGTACTGCTGCATATTCAACACCTTACTTGATCCTGCACGTTCGGAGACTTGAGCTGCGGGGAATCTTTGTTCACGGAAGGGCTTTCTGACAGGGACACATGAGTGGTCATGTTCATATGGAGGGTCAGAAGAGCACAGTACTGCGCTAGATGATTGCCACAGCAGACAGTGGGGGACCCAACTGTGAGTTCAGGATTGAAATGTTGGAGACAAGCTGTGTCACTTTAAGGATGCAGATGCCGAGAAGATATGCAAGTGCACACCGCACACAAAGCTAATACCGACGGTTGCGGGAAACTCAGTTGAGGAGTCTCAACGGGAACATGATACGCAGATATATCTGCCTGGATCATGAGAGGAATATGGACACCTCTCTCACGTAGTTCCCCCTTATGAAACATCCACGAACCCATGGTTAGAAGAAAAAAGCAACGTACAAGCATATGTCCTCGATCCCAATATACCCTATTATCCTCCTGCAAAGACAACTATAGTTATACTATTTTGCTTCTTTCATGGTGTGATGAGCTTTCCAGAAATGAGGCAGACAGGTGGACAGAGGATATGTACAGCAACAACACCGGAGTTGGCAGCGCAATAGACGAAAGAAGCTGGGCCAAGCGTCTCGCCCTCAAGCAAGACAGTCTGGCCGCCAGGATACGCAGTATGCTTCCCCGAGACCCGCGTCGACGAAATCGGCGACTTCAGCATCGTACTCGGGGGTCCGGAGGGGCTTCTCGATGGATGATTCTGCATCTAGGCTGGTTGTTGTGATCCATCTTCTCGCAAGTGTAAAGAGACTACTGAGCCCTTGTCGACAGTGTTCGGGAGTAGCTCGCAGCAAGTGACATCAGAGATCTTGAAGTCGGACCGCTGGTCGAATATTCCAAGGAAATTGTGCTCGAGACACAGTACTTGTTTAGAATTCATCCTTGCGTTCCGGCGGTACGTAAGTTGTCAGTTGACACCCTGTTTCACTTCCGTCACAAACAATATTGACGCCTTTCTACCACGCCCGGGCTACTTAGATGCCATGCGATATCTCCTTGCCTTGCAAATTGCAGGATGCACGTACCACAGAAGCCAAGGAAGCTTCGGAAACACGAGACATTGAGGCGATGGACAGGTTGTTGAGAGTTGCCAGTGAGTGTAGCTCATCAAAAAATAGCGATAGTCTCTAAACCCGTCAGGGGCAACGGTCCAACCGAGCCTACCACAGGTTCGCAACCTTCTTCCCCGCCGGAATTGAAACAGAGTTAATATTGTCACATTGCCGTGTAGTATCATACCCGTCAGGAAGCCAAGTCACTGGTCCGAAGCCTTCCTCAACAACGCAACAAACTCGGTATCTGCGTCCGGAATTCCACCGCCTCCGCCCTCTCAGGAGACAATGCCTCCCAGGTGTATGCACGACACCTACTCCCAGATCGTCCTTCCCTTTGCTTCGTCGCTAGACTTGTTTGAGTAGTATACGAACGCGTCTGGCGGGTTGTGCACTGGTATGCTCATGGAGCACCTTGGCTCGCTTGCTGGGTCAAGGACATATAAGCACATGCTCGGGCCGAGCATGGAAACTTTGGGTCGCGTGCAAGAGAGAGGGTTTTACATTGTCACGGCTTCTGTTGAGATGAGTTCATGTTTGATGGTCCGGTGCACTAATTCAAGGCGGGTAGGCTAGACATGCTTGCCTCTTTCTATCCTGTCAGGGGCACTCGTCTTAGTGGTCAAGAAATATACACTGGTAAAAACTTCATGGAGGTTGTCGTCAAAATGGAGGCGCTCGATCCAGATGGAGGAGGGGAGACGCTGATGCTTGGTGTGGACACACCTTTCTTGTCTTCCGTGCTAGACTCGCGCGCACAAGGCACATCCGGCTATCTCGCTGATAATCAGGACACCGGAGGAAGAAGCACTTTTACAAGATAGACGAAAGTCAGTCTCTTGTGATACTTTTCCCGTCCGTTTTGAGTGTTCATGACACGAAAAGGCTCGAAAGAACGGAAGAAATACGTTGTCCATCAAGCACTGTCATGTGTCCCACCAGATTCAGTTGTAGCAGCGGAATTGCACGCGACATATCTCAAATGTGGCCAAGAAGAGGATTCTTTGGCGCGAAGTGACAGGGTGTGGATGGGTGATAGCTTGTTGGAAAAGCAATGCTAATGTTCTCTCAAGAACGCAAGTTAAGCCGAATGCACGAAGACCAGAGATAATCTGCTGATGTACCCACGGCGTTCAGCAGAAAGTATTTGGAAGTAAGACGTTCCCGTGCGCAATATAAGCAACCTCGTCATTCCTATTGACCAGGATATCTGCCGGCGGTATCGATTTGAACGGTATGAACCACATGAAGGCCTGGAATTAGCTGATAATACAATTACATCGTTTTTCCTTGGTTGCAGAAAAGGCTGCCATCAGTCTTTGCGGTGGAAGACGAGAGTGGCAGGACGGTCGTCGTGGGTTGGGTTACCGAGACTCCCGTGGCGGGCTTGGTCGGTGAACTTGTTGTGACGGGTGCAGACGAGTATTTGTTAAGAATCTGGGTGTGAAGTCTAATCAAAATATCGGCTCCGTTTCCTGATGTTCTTGATATACCAACCGTGCACCAGCGTAGATCGCTCCTGAGAAAGACTTCCATGCGTGGTCGTGGCGCACTCCGGGAAATTCCGACGCTATTGACTAGCCAGGTCGAGGGACCAGCGAAGGACTGCTGGCCGGGATGCGATGGGATGCATCGGCAGCACCAGACTGGCCAGAGGAGCAGTCTTTTGCTGGGAGACGCTGACGACGTCACTTACGTAAGCTCCATGACTTGGATAATCAATTGACCAGACACGTGACGTTCTCGGTGAGTGAATATCATTCCGACTACCCAAGATAGCCCGATGTTCCTGCAAGGATGACTAGAGTCTATCGTGTTACGACCTCTCCCGCGTTCTATCACATCGGTGTACGCCCTTCCCTCCTGCCCCAATCACACCCACTTTCCCGCCGCTCTTCACCCCAAACTCTGTGCCGCACTCACATTTGGCTCTCCCTCGCGGGTGCTTTTTAGCACATACACATCCGAAACTCTTCAAATGGAATAGAAAACGAATCTAATGAAAATGGAGTGCAGGTAGCCATTGAAGACTACTTGTGGGGGTGTCGGTGCAGGCGAGACGCTGCACACTCATATTGGAAATGAACGCTCTATGGTATGCCTTTCTACCGGGTCTTAATTGCCCTATGGAGAGTTGGATCGTCATAGGGGTTAGTCGTCTACATCTCGTTCTCGTTCTCTTCTAACATCCGGAATGATCACAGACAACGCGACTACTAGTTGGATGGTCACCTAGTGACCGTAGATCGCGTCGGAATATCCTCATAACAGGCCCGTCCACGATGTGTCACGCACAAAATCCGACAAAGTGAAGATCGGGTACTGACTCACACACGACCATACTCAAGTCCATCCCTGAATGTTTGAGTGACGAACGCTTCCTCAACCACCCCAAGAAAATATCTTTCGGGATGCTCACGGAACCGAAGTACTCTACAGAAGCTGTGCAACCTTGCCACCATAAATACGCACAAGCGAAAGGCGCAGATTTCGAGACGGATTGGATGCACTGCGATTTATATGTTGAGAAACCGAGGTATTTTTTCTACGGGTTCACCTCGCCAAAGTTCATACCAGCTGTTGCTGGGCAAGAGCATTGAACACCGTTGCATACCCGAAACTCGATGGTTCGACAGTGGTTAAGCATTCCTCCAGCATGTCTTCCAGCTATCGTCTCTCCTGTGAGCTGGTCTACCGGGAAACCATATCGTTCACCGTGCTGCCTCCCGGACAAGTCGACCAGTCGCTAATAGTTTTTTCGTCACAATATGCTAGCCCACCCTTGTTACAAGGAGAGGTATGCGGGAGCGAACGAGCACGTCGTCGAGCCGGACTCTACATTACCAGCGTCTGCCCTTCACCGATCATTGCTGCTGATATTGATAAAGTCTCCCTCGGGAAACGTTGTCAATCTTGTTACTGACCCCCTCGGCTATCATGGCATGTCAAAACCTCGTGCCAAAGGGAGCCCGGGAAGTCGTCCTTCCGCGTTTACCTGGGTTACTCCCTCTCGCAGATCCGCGCTCTTTATTGTTCAGACCCCACGATGCCATTCCTCGCTAATCCGAAAGTGTTGCACGGAGGAAGGTTGCAACAAGGACAATATATGCCTGAGCGAATTTCTTGTCATGGCTCGTCGTATTCACATCTCCCAACTGACGATCGATGATCTTTGGCATGCCCAGTTTCCGTCTCGTATCGCGACAACGCATCCCATCACGAGGGACGCGTGCCTCGAACCGTTTTTTCAGCAGACTAGTGGGTCAGTAGTAGATATGCATATCCTCACATAGGTCACTATTGTACTGCAAACCCTGCGACCTTGGTCGACTCAATTTTTGGATTGCCATCCGGGAGGCAAATTGGTGACGTGACATACATGGGTAGGTCTGATACAAAATGTACTAGCATCTGACTGCCGCATTCAGTCGGTGCACTGCTCCTGGGGCTATGTGTAATTCGTACACCGTCAACCGAGAGATTTGTAGGGTACCACCCAGATGTGCTTACAATAATTGTTGTGCGTTTTTTCTGTCCGCGCTACTGGGGTCGCAAATGGCTCTGTCAGTAGAGATACTGTAGATTCTTGAGAGTCTCGTCGCCTCATGTTCTCGATCAGCTGTGTAACTGTCGACATCGAGCGCCCGCCACTACCGGATTTAGGGTACTTTTCTCGCATAGCCGCAAACCTGGCGTTCACATCCAATGCTGTACTCCCTCGTACTTAAGATCTGTGACCAGCAACCAGTATCGGTCTTCCATTTGCTTTCCACCGTACACTCGAAGCTGACCACGTGGAAGAATAGCTTGTGGGCTCAGAGTATGTGTGGTATCTAGTTGACACGTTGAACTTTGCGTTGACTCGTGAAGAAGATGAGGTTACTAGACGTGAATGCCGTTCTGGACCGGGAAACGCACATCCAGCAGGCCGACCCGGAACGTGAAGTCCTGAAGGAGAATAATAGCAAAGGTACTCGTTATGCCATACTGTCACATCGCTGGGGCGACGAGGTCGGTTATGAAGAGATGACTGGGCTGATGAAGATGGAGGAGCATAAGAGGGACAAGGTCAGGCAGCGCTCTGGCTACCAAAAGATCATCAAGAGCTGTAAGCAAGCCGTGAAGGATGGACACGAGTGGTTGTGGATCGATACCTGCTGCATCGACAAACGGAGCAGTTCAGAATTATCGGAGGCCATTAATTCGATGTATCAGTGGTACCAGAACGCACAGGTCTGCTATGCATACCTCAGTGACGTTGACGAGTTACCCCGGCCTACTAAGCCATATCACATCAGGTCGTTCCGCGAGCGCAACGGTTGGCTGGGACCAGAATGGTTCACGCGGGGGTGGACACTGCAGGAGCTCATCGCACCGAGGGAACTCGAATTCTTCAACAAGGAGTGGGTTCCCATTGGCAACAAACGACACCTGGCAGTAGTCTTAGAGGACATCACGGGAATCCCACGTGAGGTTCTGAGAGACGGCCTGAGTACGCAGCGTCTCAGCGTCGCACAAATCATGTCGTGGGCAGCCCACCGGAAGACGGAGCGTGTGGAAGATCGGGCTTATTCGCTGATGGGGATGTTTGGAGTGAACATGCCGATGCTATATGGAGAGGGGGAAAAGGCATTCCAGAGGCTTCAGTTGAAAATCATCCGTAGGTCCAGCGACCAAAGCATATTCGCATGGAATCGATGGAAGCCGCGGACTGGCAGTGTCCTGGCAGACGATCCGAACGACTTTGGGGATTGCGGCGAGATAGCGAAGGTGGAACCAGATGAATTTGTCGACAGACTAATGAAGTACATTAAATGGAATGAACTTGGCAACCCCTGGTATATCACGCTTTGTTACCGGAAGATCTCGACCAACCCGATACACTGGTGCAGACTTGCATGGTTGAAGAAGCGTGCCCGCGCGGTCAGCCAGCAATATCACGTATCATTCTCTGTCAGCAATTCGGGTATCCAAGTGTGCCTGCCCGTCATCCCCCTTCCCGGCTCTCGAAATCATTTCAGGGCTATATTGGCATGCAGAGGGTTTACGGGTCTGCAAACTATTGATTTGGTATTCTCCGGATCCAGATATCACAGGACTCCAGTTGCTTCTCTCATTTCAGAGTCGCACATTCTCAAGACATATCCAGCGTTCAAGGCACTCTCCCTTACTCATCACCAAGACGCCGCCAATCAGACATACCGCGAGTTTGCACTCGACGACAAGCATGCCTCATACCATCATTTTACCCGCCGTGGTACCCACCCGCGCGAGTTTACAGGCAACACTGTCACACTCTCGTTCCTCACGGATGATCTCATTGTCATTGTCTATGCCAACGACGATGCCAGATCTCGCTTTGCAGTTGGCCTTGGATACTACCATGGCCAAGGATGGGTGCATGTTGTCTATGACAAACCTGCAACTCAAAAGGACTGGACGCTCTTTGCCAGTGAAGCATATCGTGGAATGTGGAATGCGCGCGCGGAGTATGCTCGGCATATGCCCAAACAAGAACCTGTCGATGGACGTCGCAGCAATGACCACTTCATCAAACATGTCCACCTTCCCCAATCAATCTGGGCGGCGAGGATGGTCTGGGGTAGGTGGGAGAAGGGCAATTTCAAGATCATGGTTGATGTCGAGCCATGTCCTGGTTGCTGTGATGGGCCACACGGATGGGCAACAACACTTGTCGGTACTTTTCCTCCCACATGCACGCAGATCTAACCATTTGTGTTATCATAGAATCATTACCATGGCCTTCAGACGCCAGGGCCTATGCACATAGGTTCCCATCCATATTCGCTGAGACTGGATGGGTGGCAGGTTGAGCTTGACGAGTGTTCTGGTCAACGGATCGCGGTAAGTTGTGCGAGCATACTCATGCTCGCGTCGAGCCTGATATACCCAGCTGGGTGATTATGGCGACTATTTCAATGGCACTTTTGTGCGTGTTGGAAATATTTTTGAGGATGCTCGCATCCTTAACATCGGCACCATGGGCTCAGCTTATTGCCCTGTGGTCTACCGCATATCCAGCTCTTCACGATGGTATCATACGGAGAATCAGGATGATCTTGCTGTGGCATATCACCTCAGGGACGACCACCTGGCCTTACATCAACCAAAGGGCTTCTCTCTGGCCGCTAACGATCATTTTGCGCTACTGTTGAAAACCCTGGCCACTCGTCTTGCAGGGAAACATTTGGTGATAACAGCCGTACAATGCTCAGAATTCTATGGAGTCGATGATTTTGGAGAACGAGGACATTCAGTGTATGGTAAGTTTTCCACAACAACCGTTCCCTATTCATCTTTCGACTTTATCAGACTCGGTACCAGACAATAATAACCACTCTGCTGAAGGAGAGATTTTGACTCCGCTATGCACCGTTGCAAGCCCACAAGTTTGGCGAAGAGAAATGCCTTGTGTACAGAGAAGGGAGCAATTCACGAGTATTCGGTAGGCCTATGGAATTGCTATGCGAAGTGGTACTGATGAGGATGTATTTCGGATGTAGGGACCACTTTTATGCTCTCGTGAATACGGTACCCTCCCTTCTCACACTCGGTTTCTCCATTTGATAGCGTTGTCTGCAGCGTCAACCTACAGGAACCGACGCCCGACACAAGGCTGCGGTGCGTTGAATAACCGTACGAACGACAGTATTCACTCAGGACGGCAACAGAATGGGCAACAGAAAGATGGAGCGATCAAGTTCTTCTCAGACATGTTTTGTCTCCGCCATCTGAATAACTACGTCTGTGCCCATATTTTCATTGCATCGTCCAGTTCACACTCATCATTGAATCCAGGTCGGCAAAGTATTATTCTTTGAAAGGCTTCCCTCGATGATGGAAAGTGACTCACTTAGCGACGTCTCTGCAGGTAGTGCGGAAGGTCTGTTCGCCTAACTAAGCAGGTTTGCCTGGTTTGTCTGCAGACTTACATTGCGACCTTAGAGGATGGTTTGCTAGCACGCACACCAAAATTGTCATGCACCGACTGGGTGATGACGTGTAACCTATTTAAGGGCAGCTGGCAATCCAATGCTACGCAGGACCCACACCTCGAAGTCGTGTTGCCTGTGTTATCCAAGCGATGTCACACTTTTTGTGCAGGGGGCGTTGCACCACGTCGGTATGCTAGTGAAAAGCAAAAAGTGGAGCGCGAGTTGAAGTCCATATCGCAGACTCTGAGTGCTGGTGTAGGTGTTTCTATTGGCAAAAAAGAATTAGGGCTGATTCTAACCACGCAAAGCTACCCCAACACATACTTCGTGTCTTCGGCAATGCATACTTGAGATACAGATGCTTGTGAGTAATCTCATTGCCTCAGATCCTTTCCTTTTTCTTCTATCCATTGCTTCCTGGCTCCAGACAGACACCTCAAGCGAGCCTCATTGAATATGACAGGTCAGCACCATATCTACTAAAATTCAGCAGTTCACGTCTCGAATGTGATATGCAGGCAACTCAACATCCCTTCCATGATTGAAGAGGTAGAGGTTCTCCAAGCGAAACTCGATGTTACAGTGGATGGGGATGAGCAACGAGCGCTGGAGGAGGACGTCACAGGCAAGGCAAGAGCAAGATCAACTTGTCACGTTTCGATGCTCAGGATAGTCTTAGATCTTGTGGCTATGTTGGTGTGGGATATGTGCTGAAGTAGACCAACTGTTACCAAAGGCGAGTCAACCTCATTGTCTCCGCAGATGCCATTTGACATGGTTCAGGTTGTGGATTACATTCGGAGAGAAGGAAATATAGAGGTCAGCTCCATCACATGCCTGAACGTTGTCGTAACCGCCGTTATCAGGGTTTACGGGAGATTTCTGAGATGGTGTTTCCGCTCACGTTTGCAGACCCAGATGACAATCTAACTCACTTGCATCGGTAGGCGACCACATCACGTCCATATGAGTTACTGAACATACTGCGTTTCAGGATCATGCTTGATGCAGGCGTAGGCACGTCGAAACATCAGCTGTGGGTTGCCGCTCGGACTGCAGAAGAAGCCAAGTGGTCAGGTACAGCTAGGAATATTCCTGCTCTAGACAACCAGGGTTGCATCCCGAGTACATGCACTCAACCCCCGTCCACATCAGCAAACACAGGTATTGGTAAGTACTTCACTAATTCTGTCTGATCAAATCAACTCATTGATAAGTGGTGACGATCTTGATGTCAATGGGAACGATGTAGCCAATATGAACTAGTTAGTTGTTCACTGTAACATCCTTGCCTAGAGTTGTAATGGTAGATCAATATATGAAATGTAACCTTCTGTGCATGAAGTGATGCAAGGGGTGATTGCAAGCACCTTTACTCCAAAGCGGTCAGCTGTGTTCTAGTCCACGCAGTCCCCTTCTAAACTGGCTCTCGAAGCTGTTACTCTTTGTGCATGTGTACAAGGAGACGTGAGTTGATCACTGGTGCACCTCATACATATGTCAGCACTGACAACGTATGTTTTAGACCTTCTTTCCTTGGTTATGAATCACGTGGATGAACCTGTCCAGTCGGGTAAGTGTAAGCTACACAAACCCATATAAAAGCATTCTTATTTCCAGGAAAATCGACACCACTCCCCACGTCTGCGATACGAATATTCAATCAAGCTCCTCCGAATCCTCTTTGACACCTCCAGGGAGATCGAAACCGGCAGCATGGAGTAACATAGCGAGCCTGGGGAGTTGCATGCGGTTAATCAACTGCATCACCGCAAAACAGAAGGAGACGTACTTGGCCCTTACAGATCGGCCAAACCTGGATCAGGTTGTATCCATGACGCGCCTACGCATATCTCCGAGATGGCTATGGGTGTCGCTTACCGCTGTTGCGGTACATGGGGTCAGCCACTGAAAGCAAAAGCAACAGAATCAGTTATCCCAGACGAAGTACTGCTGCATATTTAACAGCTCACTTGATCTTGTACGTTCGAAGACTTGAGTTGCGAGGACTCCCTGTTCATGGAAGGACTTTCCACCAGGGAATGTGAGTAATTATATTCACGTGAGAGGGCTGAGGGCACTGTACTGTATCAGCTGATCGCTACAGCAGACAGCGCTGGACCTAACTGTGAGTTCAGAAGTGTATATGGCAGAAATGTTGGTGACAAGGTGTGTCACTTCAGAGGTGCCGACGCCGAGAAGATATGCACATATGTGCACGCCGCATAGAAGGCCAACACGCACGGTTACGGAAAACTTAGTTGAGGTTCGACGGGAGCATGATACGCAAGCATATGCCTGCATCATGAGAGTTCTATTCACATCTCTCTCGCATAGCTTTCCCTTACGAATCATTGACGAATCCATGATTTGGAGGAAAAAGCAACGTACAAGCATATGCCTTCGATCCCAATATACCTTATCCTTCTCTGGCGAGGGCAACTAGTTGAAAATTAGTCCTAAAGATTGTACCACTTTGCTTTATCTGTCGTGAGGTAATGTCGAGAGTTGAGAAACGTCGTCGTTTCCGCATGGCGCCTAGGAAGTGGTGCATGTTTGAAGCAACTAACAATGCCTGTAAAAGTTTCCACCCACACGATCTGTACCGAAAGAGCCAAGGGAATCATGACGTCCAGAGATTTATCAAACGACGTCGGGAGCGAAGCCCTCCTAAGAAAGGCCTGCATGAACCTGTACGCTGCACTGAAACTGTGTCTTCAACCACTCAGCAGCAACCCTTGAGCCGTGGTCGAACGAACGCCTAGAAGCAATGCCCGTCGTTCGGTCTTCGTTGGTCAAGTATCGGTTGTATCTGCACATCTGTTCCACAGAGATCCCGTTGACGATGCCTACTGCCAGAGCGTCGAAACGGAGGGAAACGAGGGGGTCGCGAACACGAAAAGGGGAGGTACAACACAGGCTATGCGGAGACAGGCGAAGCTTTCCAGATGCAGGCAGACAGCTGGACATGATATGTTCAGCGACAGCATCGGAGTTGGCAGTGTGATAGACAACAAAAGCTGGGCCAGGCGTCTCGCCTTCAAACAGGACGACCTGCCCGCCGGGATACGCGATATGTTTCCCAGAGAGTAACCAGTCGATGAAATCCGCAACTTCAGCTTCATATTCGGGGGTCTGGAGGGGCGTCTCGATGGATGGTTTCTGTATCCAGACCGGTTGTGGTCCGTCTCCTGGCAAATGCAAAGAGACCACTGAGCCATTGTCGATAGTGTTCGGGAGTAGCCAACAGCGAGTGAAGTCGGAGATCTTGACGACGGACGACAGGTCGAATATTCCATAGATATTGTGCTCAAGACACAGTACTTGTTCAGAATTCAAGACTCATATTCATCCCGGCTGCATTGCGGCGGTACTACATAACCTCACGTAGCTCTTGGTGTAGACAGTGGGTGCATTTCACGCCCATTGTCCAAGATACTTACGGTGTTTTTCATACCAGCGATCAACTCCCGTGTACTTGTGTGGACAACCGCAATTTGTGGCCTCTGACATCTCCCGATGCATACACAGATGCATCATCTCTCTCCCCGATGTGACATTGTTAGCACCTCGCGGACTCCTCGTGCACCTGTCCCGCCCGTTTTCAATTTTGTTCACTGGTTTGTCATGCACTTCACTTTTACACACTATGGTGCAGGCAAACCAATACGTCAAGCTCACGTTTGGCACTCTCTTCCACAGGCTCGCGGGCACGTTCTAGCACGTATCCATTCGGAACTTGCTAAGCGGAGCAGAACAAAAATCGAGTGGAAATGGTAGGCATTGATGATTACGCTGTCGTGGTGCAGACACAGACGCGATACTGTGGACTCATGTTGGAAAATGAACGCTCTATAGTACGGCTTTCTACCGGGTCTTAATCGCCCTAGGGAGAGTTAGATCGTCATAGAGGTTAGTTGTCTGTATTTCATTCTCGTATCGTTCTAACATTCGGAACGATTGCAGACCACCCGACTGCTGGACGGACACCTGCCTAGCAACCATGGATGGCGTCCCGATATCCCTGTTACAGGCCCGTCTACTATGCGTCGCACACGAAATCCGACGAAGCGAAGAACGGGTACTGATTGGCACCCGGGCATGCCCAAGTCCATCCCTGATCGTTTGAATGACAAATGCTTCCTTGACTATGTACTCCATGAGATTGTCTTTCGCGATGCTCATGGGACCGAAGTATCCTGAGAAGCCATATAATCTTGTCGCCATAATTCCTACAAATGGGAGGCGCAAAGCTCGTAAGAGCCAGTTCGGAAACCGGTGTGCAACCCATTGCCGACACACGTGTCGGTTAACATGCCCGGGATGCTCCATGAACTACAAGGCAGAGTTTCAACCTTCCTTCCAACTATACAACGATGATCGCTCGTTGATATGATGACCTCAAACCCATTATCACTCGTATTGCTTCTGCTATGCTTTGCATTGTACATGTTGCTGGACTCCTTGTTCTTTTAGAATCAGATCAGGAGCCAGGAATGATGAGTAGTCACAAGTGGACTGATTCAGAGACTCATGCTCTCCTTGACTACCTCATTGAACACTGGTTGGAACAAGGTGATACAGGCAACTTCAAATCCAGTGTATTTTCTAGTGCTGCTGCTGTGATTGCTCCACCTAACTTGCCCCCCACAAGAACTGCTCAGCAGATTCAAAATAAATGGTGATGGGTAAGTGCATCCTCCTCACACTGATAGCCTTGACTGATATTGTTATTAGTTGAAAGGGGTCTATAATTCCATCAAAGGCTTCATTCAACACTCTGGGTCTGGCTCATGGGATGAACATTTTGGTGCCAATATTGTCACACCAGCTGAAGAGAATGTATGGAATAGCTATGTTGCAACCAATGTATGTTGTCCCCTATCATCAAGTGTATCAGTTCATCTAACATGAATAAATCAGAGTGGATGACATATCCTGCCCTATAAAAATGTGGGATGGCCATTTTACATGAAGATGGCACAGATCACCCCATCAGGAGGGGCACAAGGTGCTAATGTGTATGCACCATTGGAGGCCCCCTCATCCAACTGGCCCCCAAATTGGCTCGAGGATGAAGATCAAGAAACATGGCCAGGTAACTTCAATGAGCCTTCCAACAGTAACATCAGTGGCACAAAGCCAGCTCCTGATCCCTTGTATATTGACTTCATGGCTGAATTTCCCACATTTTTTTCCAACCCTTTGCACCCTGATCCACTGATTCCATCTGCATCACCCAGTGTCTCAGTGCCCATTGTGGTCCTGACTCAGGGGGTGGGCACACCATCAGCCAGCATCCCAGCATACCCTCCCTTCCCAATGAAGGGGCTGGGCATGTCTTCAGGGAGAGTCAGTAGGACTGGTAAGGAAAGATGCACATTTTCTTCTGGGCCCTATCCAACTTTGTACACTTCTACCCCACCCCCATCACATAAACCATCTTGTGGGTCTGGTCAGTCATCTGCCTGGTCCTTTGGTCCTCCTAGGAATCAACAGCCAATTCTACCCAAACTCTCAGCTGGGACTGCAGTGTTTGGTCTGACTGGCACTGTCAACCACATGACCAATCTCCTGGGTTTGATATACCATGACAGTGCAAATGCAAGTGCTGCCTCACCCATTCCCACCCCCACCCCCACCAGTTCTGTTGACCACCTTTCCAAGGCATTGACCCTTCTGTCCACTGAGGACTCCTCACTACCAGTTGAGGTAGGTGCATTTATGGTGCACACTGTTACTGCAGATGAGAAGAAGGCAATGATGTATGCATCCATCACAAATACCACTCTTCGTCAAGCTGTCACCAACCAAGAGTATCAATGATCAATCACTGGTCATCTGCAGGAAGGTGGTGTTGATCAGGGGGGACCACTTTGAATTACAATGTAGCTGCATATACTTTCCATACCGACATGTACCTCTTTCATTTGTTGTTGTAATTCATGCTGTTTCAGATGACTTATCAAGAGTAATCACTGGAATTAAGTCTTTACATTAAAAAAATGTACATGGAAGGGCAGTAGTTCCTAGGTATATTCCCCACCACTTACTTATCCTCAGCACCATCCACATCCATGTCAGACTCATCTTCAAGGAGCTCCATGTCTCCCACTGCCTCTCTTGCCCTCAGGATGGCCTGGTAATTGATCCACATTGCCTTGGTGATTTGATCATGCAACACGCATGCCTCCAGATGTTCTCCATTGCCTTCCAGTACACTAGGCCCCTCCAACCCATCACCACCTTGCACACCTGTGTCAAATGGAGCACCAAAGTCTTCTGGAAGTTTGCCTTTGAATGGATCATGGATGTGGATGAAATTATGAAGGGCACAAAGTGCTGCTGGCAGCTGCACTTGTGTCCAGAGATCAAATGGTGGAACTAGTGAAAGGATACAAAAATGATGCTTTATGACACCAAAAATACATTCAATAACATTGTGGGCCAACACATGCTGCAAGTTGAACAATTCTTGCTTGTTTGCAGGCCTGCAGTTTTCATCAGTAGGATGGTCAGGGGATCATAAGTGTGATTACTTACCTTATGCTAGCATGGCCCCATTCAGCTAAATGGTAGTGTACACCATGGTATGGAACAAGCAGTGTTTGGTCTGCAGGAAATCCAGCATTTGCAAGCAAAAACTTTCCTTCAGGAATCCTCAAGTCATGTGTGGTCACATATTCATAGACACAGGCATCTGCTGCACTGCCCTCCCAGCCTGTAAGAGAGTATATAAACCATAAGTCAAAATTGCATGTGAAGAGACAGTTTTGGGAAATATATCCCTTGTGGTTCTGGTAGTTTGAATGTACATAGGCAGGGGGAGATGCATAAATATGGCTTCCATTGATGGCACCAATAGCATTGCAGAAGTATGGCCAGAATTTTTGGTTGTTTTGGATCTTTGAAGGAACAGTATTGCTAGCTGGAAATTGAACATAGTCCATATAAGAAGGTTGTGTTGCAAGTGTGGTGAGTATCATATGGAAATAACTGGAAACTCCATGCAGTAGTTACATCAGAGGAGTGTTAAATACATACTGTGAAATCATATCATTCAACTGTTGAAAGCACTCCCCTACATGCCTGAATGGCAGGCCAGTGATGCATGTATACAGGAATATCACAAGTTGTTCCTCGAGAGAAACAAACCTTGAATTCTTGAGTCCAAGCTGCAAAGCGATGATAAGCTGCTGGAAAACCTCCATGTGCATCCCAAGTTCACAATGAATGTGTTCTGGGTGACCTGCAAGCAGTTCCTGTTACACCCATGTCAGGGGTCTTTCTTTTTTCGACTTCTTGCAGTCACATGCATCACATGCCTTGTCATGTCTCTCATAATCATCACCATCCTAGGGGTTCATATGCTGTGAGGCTCCTTCAGATCTCCAGCTGTCAAGGTATTTCCAATACCTGTTGAGACTGTGCCTCCTGTTTGATCCAGTATTCCACTGCCCTCTCTGATGGACAACATGTTATGTTCTTACTTTGCTGACTCATTTCTGACTCATTCCTGACTTGTTTATGTTGCTCTGATGCTGTACTATAGCTCCAGTGTCTGGCTCCTTGCTGCACATTGATTGCACAGCTGGTATAGCCTTTGTCCCCTTGTCTACCCCCATCATATGACACCATATGACTCCCTCTGACTTATTTATTTGACTGATTGTTTTGTTGATTACTGTGGATATGCATTGTGACACATCTAGTCATGACTGGTACAGTACTTGTACTTAGGGGTATATAAACTCATGTATAGTACCTTGTATCCTCAGTTTTTTGATAGCTTGCAACTCAGCTTCATCCCTTTGCTTTCATCCTTGTTCCCTCTCTGAGTGACTACCCTAGAGGATCACCAGAAGAGTGAACCTCTGTTGGACTTCAGCAATAACTGAGCCATAGGGGTTACAACATGTTTGGCCTGTAGACTCCCCCTTGTGTGCTTCATGCCTATTCCATTTGAAGAAGTCACTGCACTCAGGCATAACAAAATTGAAAAACTTGTGCAGCTTTCAGGACTCATTGACCTCTTCATGCAAAGCCTACTCGTCCCTGGTTACTGAACTTCAACAAACCACTGCTCTCTTTACACATGGCTCGTTGGTCTCCCTACATGTAAAGTCTGACCTGCCTTCGCCTCACTTCCTGTAACAAGATAGAGAAGCATCCCTCTACCTTCAATCAAGTTCACCGCTCTACAGGCAGCCATTAGGCTTTAATAGATCACCTCCCTAGAGTCAGTGCTCATGCCTCCCTATGTGTAAAGTCACTCGCGCACAATCACTCTACACTGACAGGTTTCTTTTGAGAAATAAATCCTCCCTCAGCCTTTGTTGTCACTATCTGTAAAAGTGTCTAACCTGCAGAAATCAAGGTCTCCAGTCCCTCCTTGCCCTAACCCCCTTGGACTCAGTAGGAATCCTCCCTTACCGCCCATCCCATTAGGATGACTTGGTCCTTTGGTAACTGCAACAAATCCCCAGTTATCTTATCTATCCCAGTTTAGGGATTCAGAAATCACACTGAGTTTGGAAGAAGAAGATGATCAGAAGTCCAAGACTTCTTGTGGATCAGTCCTCAAAGAAGAACAGGAAGCACATGCATGGGAAGAAATGTCCATGATGATTGGTCATGGAGATTCAGTTCCTGAAATGCCCCTGAGGACCATTTTGGAAGAGGAACTGAGACAGAGGTTGGAAGAACAAAGAGTTGCTATGGTGGAGGAGCTCCACTGGGCTATGCATGCAACTTCGAGCAACCTGTTCCCAACAGGTATGCCTACTGACTCAGCTTTACAAGAATGGTATCACAGGAACTTCAGAAAGGCTGTACCCCCAGAGCTACCTGCTGGTGGTAGCAGTAAGGGGAAAGCCAGAGCCAATATTGATGATGACTGTGGCTTGAGCTGCTCACCCAACAGAGGTCAGGAGTTTAATGTTGGGTGTCCTGGAGAATACGATGGAAGCCAAAATGGGCTTCAGACCTGGATTATGCAGGTTGAAGGATATTTGAACCTGAACAGACATGTCTAGAACACAGAATCCCTCAAGATCTTGTTCACACTCATGTATATGACTAAGGGTGCCACTGTGTCCTTTGCTGAGAACTATCAAAATGAGAACAAGTTACTCAACAGATTGATCTACTACACTGACACCTTCCAGAGGTTTGTTGAACAACTCAAAGCCACCTTCAAGTCAGGGGATCAAACTGCTCTTGCAATCTTACATCTCTCAGACATCCAACAAGGTAAATGAGAACTTGAAGCATACATTGCTGAGTTCACTGGACTTGTAAACAAGGCTCAACTCAAGGAAGAATCATGTGAAGCAGGGATCTTCTTTGGAAAAGGATTAAACAAAGAATATCATGACTGGGTTCTCAATTCTGGATGTGCCCCTTCCATGGTCATAGAGTGGATACAGTGTGTGGGAGAGGCTCAAACCATGATTGCAACAAAGCATATCCTAGAAGGGAAGGAATCTGGGTATGAATGCAAATTCATTCATTACTGTGGAGGTTCCTGAGATCCTGACACAATGGACATCAACAAACACAAATGGAACGTTCACTGTTCTGGTTCAGAAATTAAGTGCTTCAATTGTGGAGCCAAGGGTCACATCAAGTGTGACTGTAAACTCAAAGTCAAGACTCAACTGTCCAATGCCCACATCATCCTCTCTGAGGATGGAAAGAAGACTGCCTACATTGGAGATCATGAAGCCAACATGGAAGAAAAGAAGTTGTTGGGTTTTTAAAGGGGACTGATGAATCTCCTGCATCAGTCAGTCCTGTTTCAATATTGTCCACTAGATGTACTCCTATAGATGATGAATTGAATATGCAAATTCGCTCTCCTCTCAGGTTGGTCATTTTACCAGACTACAAGGCAGGAATATGGGCCTGTATTGACTCAGGTGCTGAAGTCTCCCTCATCTCAGAGAAGATGGTCCAGAAACTCAAGATCCCAACCTATCAGGTCAAAAGGAAGTTCAAGACAACCTCATTCACTGGAAAGGATGAAGAATGGGTCACCTGCAAGGTGACCCTGAAAATGGAGATCAAGGAGCACACTATTCAGGTCAAATGCTATGTCAGGCCCCTCATTGGAAAAGAACATGTCCTTCTTGGGATGCCATTCTTGAAAGAGTTCAAGCCAAGAATGAACTGGGAAACTGGCAAAATTACTTGCTGGGATGATGGGTATGTACCTCTGAAAGGAAGCTCATGCTTGGTTGGACAGGTATCATTAAATCCTATGGATTTGGGTTGTACAAAGGAATCTTCCGATCCTCCCTCAGAAGTGGTAGAACCAGTTTTGGGTGAAACCCCCAAAGTAAGAATTAATAAAACTACCTTATCCACAGAACTCAAAGCTGCCATGGCAGTGAACAAGGAAGAGGTCAAGCTTCCAGAAACATACAAGGAGTTCACTAGGGTGTTCGCAGAAGATGACATACCGCTCCTGGCTCATCAGCCAGGATTAGATCATGAGATTAGACTCTGTGAAGACTTCAAACCAAAGAAAGTGGCAGTATACCCAATGTCTCCTGACAAACTTAAGGATTTAGATGAGTTCCTGGAGGAAAACCTTAGCTGCAAAAAGATTTGACCATCAACCTCGCCTCAAGCAGTGCTGGTGTTCTTTGTAGCAAAAAAGGATGGAAAGAAGTGGCTAATTCAAGACTACTGCTACCTTAACTTGTACACCATCCCAGACACACACCCACTGCCAAATGCACAAGTGTTGTTTGATGAACTAGTCAAATCAAAGTATTATGCCAAGTTCAACATTCAATGGGGTTTTACCAAACTCTGAGTCAAAGAAGGAGATGAATGGAAAGGAGCATTTGTCACACCAAGAGGCCTCTTCGAGCCCATGGTAATGTTCTTTGATCAGTGTAACTCACCTCCTTCCTTTCAGAGATACATGGATAAGACCTTTGAATCACAACGAGGAAAACAGGTAGGATACATGGATGATGTTGCCATCCATGCCAAAACAAGAGAAGAACTTCAGGAGCAAGTTTGCAAGTTCCTGAAGATCTGTGAAAAGGAAGGATTATGCCTCAAGATTAGCAAATGTATCTTTGAGGCCAAAGAAATTGAATTCCTTGGGATGATAATAGGAAAGGGGTATATGGAAACTTTGCTGATGAAGACCAACACCATCAGTACCTGGGAAGCCCCTGATAATCTTACAGGGCTTTGCAGATTCCTTGGGTTCTGTAACTTCTACTGCAAGTTCATCCCTTCCTTTTCAAGCATTGCATGACCCCTTCATGATCTCACAAAGGTGGGGGCCTCTTATCAGTGGACTCTGGAATGCCATGCCACATTTGAAAGGTTAAAAACTTTGTTATGCTCCTCTCTGGTCCTCACTATCCTGGACTTCTCAAAGCCCTTCACTCTTTTCACAGATGCTTCAAAGCTCAGTACTGGGGCCATTCTTGCTCAGAAAGGAGATGACAATGAGTGGCATCCCTGTTCTTATCTTTCACAGTCCCTTGCAGGAGCCAAGCAGCATTATCAAGTCTATGACTTGGAAATGCTAGCTGTTATTCGTGCTCTGAAGGCTTTCCACCCTTACTTGCTCTCTCCTGTTGAACCCACTGTGGTCTTCACCAACCACAAGAACTTGGAGTACTACCACAAGCCTCAACAGCTCACCCCACATCAGGCCACTGGGCCACTACCATCCAATCTTATCCTATCTGGTTCTCCTGGCAGGCTGGTCACCTACAGGTGCCAGCTGACACTCTGTCTCAAAAGGGCATGCTCAAGGAGCCCACCCTGGTTGCCACAGTCCTTCCCCCAGACCTTTGGCTTTCAGAGGGGGTGAATTCCCAAATTCGCCTTGTTTCCCCCACATTTTTGCTCACTAAAATACAAAAACATTTGAAAATTAACTGTCTCATGTGAATCAGACAACTTCTGGCATGGATGCAACACTCAAAACAAAACTCAAAGCTGTATTCTCACCCATGTGAGGAAAAATCAAAGGAGAATAGGCTGCCTGACACTCACCCTTTGAGGATGCCTGTAAAAGGAGCACAGGGAGTTTATGCCATATCCACAGACCTGTATGAATGTGTCAGGAATGACACACCAAAGGATTCAACAGGTCTGGAACCAAAAGATAATGTCACAATCGCAAAGGACAGAACAAAACAGTTTGGAATGACACGTCTTTATATTCCTCCTGAAGATTGCTGCCATTGCATGCACTCATATCATGATCATGAGTCAGCAGGGCACCCTGGACAAAAAGTGATGTTCATGAAGATGCAAAAGGAAATATGGTGGGAAGGTATGGGAAAAGATATATGGGCCTATGTGGCAAGGTGTCCAACATGCCAGACCACTAAAGTGGTGACTCACCTGCCAACACCACCCATTACTCCATATGATACACCCAAGACCATGTTTCCATTTCAACAAATATCTATGGATCTCATCATGGATCTCCCAATCTCAGGGGAACAGAAGTATGATTCTGTTCTCACAGTTGTCAATCAGGGCCTTTCAATGGCCACCCTGTTTGTTCTGTGTCACAAAACAATTGACTCCATCAGGATCACCTGACTCTTCCATCAGTACATCTATTCTCACTTTGGTGTCCCTGAGTCAGTAATCTCCAATCATGGACCACAGTTCACCTCCACATTTACCAAAGAACTTTACAAGGCAATAGGGGTAAAACCAAGGCTCTCAACCAGGTATCATTCCCAGACTAACAGAGAAAGCAAAAGGGTAAACCAGGAAGTGGAGGGATACTTACATCTCTATTGTGCAGAAGCCCCTAACTCATGGGCCACCAAACTCCTGTCTGCCAAGTTTGTGCATAACTCTCATATCCATTTGGTCCATCAAATGACACCTTTCTCATTGCTCTTGGGATATGACCTGTCCCCCTACCCAGAAGTTTGGCTAACTGCAGTCCCCTCGGTTGATGAAAGATTAGAAAGACTGGCCTCAAGTCATGATATCACCATTCTTGCTCACAAGAAAGCACAGGATCTCATGCATTCATGCTCAAAAGGATCCTACATGCTGCCCAAGGTCAGAGATCAAGTACTCCTGGATACTGGGCACTTGCACATCAAGAACCAGTGCAACAAGATTGTGCCCAGAAGGCTTGGGCCATTCAAGGTGACTCAGGTTGTTTCTCTGGTGGCCTTCCACCTGGAGCTTCCTTCGACCTGGAAGGTACATCCTGTGTTCCATGCCTCTCAAATCTATTCTTACCAGGAAAATGACATGTATGGTTGAGCTCCACCTGCACTGCTTCTGGAGCTTGTAGATGATGAAATTGAATGGGAGGTCAAATCAATAATCAATCACAAGGTTGATGGGTGCAGGGGTAAACAAAAATATTTGGTCAAGTGGAAAGGTTTCCTGCATTCATCCAATACTTGGGAACTGGAAGAACATATAAAGGACCACACTTTGGAGGCCCTTGACCAGTACAAGCTTGCCTGTCACCTTTGAAACTGATGGATTCCCCCCACTCTGTCAACACTGAGAATGACTATGCCAACCTCCCCCTCACAGAATCTGTTTATGACCCCACAGCCAACCAGGATGACCTCTTCATCCCTCCCATCACTATCTATGCCCCAACCTCACCTCCAATGACTGCTGCCAGCCTTTCTGACTCATACCCCTCATCCCCCATCTCACAGCCCCATGTGACATCACCCCCTGTCACCTGCCCTCTCTGACTGCATCCACATGCATCCTTCTTGGTTAAGAGGGTCCCCACCCCCAAGGCCAGAGCCCTCCATGATGGGGACAGTAACCAGCAGGGAAAGGGTAAGGGTAAGGCACAAACTGATGATGATGCTGATAGTCAAGCAGCCAAGGCTGGGCCCACCAATGCTCCCAAATCTCCCCACCTATGCACCACCTTCATCACCTACTCTGATGGCATGCAACATGCAGCCCTCAACCTCCTTGCCACCACAGCCCTTGCCAGGGATGACAAACCTAGACTACCAGTCTCAGCAACTGACTACTTGGATGTTGTTAGGGCACTTGACCTCTTCAACAACAGGGACCACATTGACAGGTGCACACCAGAACAAGTTAAGTATTTTGGGGTGCTGTCTGAGATCTACAGAGTGACAAACATAATCAACAAAGCTGTCTCAAAGATCTGTACCCAGAAACTCAGTGGCACCACTGCCCTGTTGGAAGTGATAATGGTCAACATGCTTGAGCAAGGATCGTTGGAGCTTCTAGAAGCTGTTACTGGTGGTGCCTATCACCACCTTCTCCATCAACAGATTGGCGAGTTCCTTGCCCCTCCTGCTTCTCAGCTTCTTGACCATATTCACCCAAAACAAGAGGAACCATTGGTTTCCCACAAGGAGAAACAGGAGAAGCAGAAGAGGAATGACAAGTGGAAGGCATTAGAATTGACTTACATCAGTTCCAGTGATCTTTATAAAGAGGTTGGTACTCATCTTGGGACTGGGACTCACAACTCTGCTTGGGAGGTACTCTTGCAGGATGCATCATGGGCTGGGATCCATAAACACTATCATAATGCAGTCCATGCCACCAACCCTCTCCCTGCAACTCCCATCATCCCCATCCCTCTCAATCAACTTCAGTTCTACCTCAGTGGCCAGTCCCCTGTCCCTGCTGACCATGTCCTCTACCAACATGCATGTTTCCAGTATCATTACTTGGGACATTGGTCCTGTTGCAATGGACATGGCTCCTGCTATACTCCAGCCCTCAAGGAGCTGCCAACTCCATCACCATCATTGCCTGTCTCCTCACACACATGTTCCCATGTTTATACTACTCACCAACCCCTTTCCTCACACCCCACTAACACACCAGGCCCATCCTCAAGGGTCTGAGGACCTTAGAGGGGGGGTGATGTTACACCCATGTCAGGGGTCTTTCCTTTTTCAACTTCTTGTGGTCACATGCATCATGTGCCTCATCATGTCTCTCATAATCATTGCCATCCTAGGGGTTCATATGCTGTGAGGCTCCTTCAGATCTCCAGCTGTCAAGGTATTTCCAATACCTGTCAAGACCATGCCTCCTGTTTGATCCAGTATTCCACTGCCCTCTCTGATGGACAACATGTTATGTTCTTACTTTTCTGACTCATTTCTGACTCATTCCTGACTTGTTTATGTTGCTCTGATGCTGTACTATAGCTCCAGTGTCTGGCTCCTTGCTGCACATTGACTGTGCAGCCAGTATGGCCTTTGTCCCCTTGTCTACCCCCATCATATGACACCATATGACTCCCTCTGACTTATTTATTTGACTGATTGTTTTGTTGATTACTGCAGATACACATCATGATACATCTAGTCATGACTGGTATGGTACTCATACTTAGGGGTATATAAACCCACATATAGTACCTTGTATCCTCAGTTTTTTCATAGCTCGCAACTCAGCTTCATCCCTTTGCTTTCATCCTTGTTCCCTCTCCAAGTGACTACCCTAGAGGATCACCAGAAGAGCGAACCTCTGTCAGACTTCAGCAATAACTGAGCCATAGGGGTTACAACATGTTTGGCCCATAGACTCCCCCTCATGCACTTCATGCCTATTCCATTTGAAGAAGTCACTGTGCTCAGGCATAACAGTTCCAGCACCCAGTCTTCACCAGACAGGTGGGAGGTGTGGTATGGCTGAGGTTCTCGCCCAAGATCTGATTTGAGGAGATGTGTGACTGCACAGAGAATGATGCTGAGGACCAATGCAATATACTTTACCAGATGATGGTGTTGTTCTAGGCTGAGAGGGCACATGTAGGGTTACATACTGTAGTACATGCTGATTGATTATCACTATCAGCAGCCCAGCACAGATTATGGCTCCGACTAAATTTCGGCATGCACCGTTAGACTCAAGCGAGCCAACATGAGTCGGTAATGCTCGGCAATGCTCTACGCCAGTTTCCGAACTGGCTCTAAAGGACACCTCCGTTGAAGTCATTGAGATTGATCGGGTGCACTGCCATCCATACGTCAGGACCCAGGGTAGGTTCATCTGCAAGACGGTCGAATTACAGCATGCGCTTCAGACAGTTTTTGAATCGTTTGAGAGCTCGGCACGCACTGTTACCGATGCTAAGCGCTCTAACGGTGCTCTTAGAGCACTAAGCGATTTGCAGATGTTGTACGCACGACCTGACAAAGTTCATACTAGCTATTGTTAGGCAAGATCGTTGTGCACCCGAAACTTGATTTTTCGTCATCATTTCGGCATTCCTGCGACCCATCATTTGACATGTGTTCTAGCTGCCGTCTCCCCTGCGTGCCATTCTACCGTAGGCCTTCTGGGATGGTGAACCGTATCATCCAACGCCCTGTTTCCGCGACAACACCACCCGTCGTTGAAGACCAACAGACTTCTTGTTACAAAAACCCTAACCCACCCTTGTTATGAGCGATATTTGGGAGCGAAGAGTAGATTATCGAGCCAGACCCTACATTATCTCCATCCGCCCTTCAGCAGTCACTGCTCCCGATATTGATACAGCCTCTGGAAAGCTGTTGTCAACCCCCACCACGACCGAACCAAGGCATTTGCCCTGCCGTATGTATGCAGCCTGCTCCTTTTCGCAGATCTGTGGACTCTATTGTCCAGAGCGCACGATGCCATTCCCAAGTCATACGAAGCGTTGCACAGAGGAATCTCCCAGCAAGGACAATTTGTGCCTGGGTAAAATTCTTGTCATGTTTCGTCTTTGATGTATTCACATCTCTCGATTGATGATCGACGATCTTTGGCATGTTCGGTTACTGCCCCACGTCGCATAAATGCATCCCATCGCGAGGGAAGCTTACCTACATACATAGATGGGATTCCTACGAAGTGTACTAACGTGAAGCGGCTGGGTTCAATCGGGGTACTACTGCCGCAAGCTGCGCGTCATCAGCCAAAGGATTGAAAAGGGTACGAGAGTCAGGCAAGCAGACCATGATTGTTTATGTAGTTCTCCTGCCCATGCCGGCAGGCCGGCACATGGTTAGGTCAGTGGAGAGATCATTGCAACTGGAGGGAATAGGTGGAATGGACATCCTGTCACTCATTGCCTCATGCCTTCGATAAGCTGTGTGAACGTCAACGTCGAGCGCCCGCCTAGTTTAGGATAGATTGCCGTTGAAAGGCCTCAGAGCTGGCGTTCACCTCTAGTGCTGTACACCATTGTAAAATCTGGCCAGCAATCAGCATCAGTCTTCCATTCACCCGTTATCCTACACTTGAAACTCGCCACGTGAAGGAATACCCTGTGGGCCCGGCCACTGAAAGTATGTGTGATTACTATTTGATGAGTTGAACATTGCATTGACTCGTGAGGAAGATGAGGTTACTAGACGTGAAAGCTGTTCTCGACCGGGAAGCGCACATCCAGCAGGCCGACCCCGAACGTGAAATCCTGAAGGAGCTTGACGACAAAGGCACTCGCTATGCCATACTGTCACATCGCTGGGGCGACGAGGTCGGTTACGAAGAAATGACTGGGCTGATGAACATGGAGGAGCGGAAAAGGGACCAGATCAGGCAACGCAACGGCTACCAAAAGATCATCAAGAGCTGCAAGCAGGCCTCGAAGGACGGCTACGAGTTGTTATGGATCGACACCTGTTGCATCGACAAATGGAGCAGTTCAGAATTATCAGAGGCCATTAATTCAATGTATCGATGGTACCAGAACGCGCAGGTGTGCTATGCGTACCTCAACGATGTTGATGAGTCGGTCTTCCCTGCCGAGCGAAACTGTGACAAGTTTAGCGAGTCCGACGGTTGGCCAGAGTGGTTCATGCGGGGCTGGACCCTGCAGGAACTCATCGCACCTAAGCAAGTTGAGTTCTTCAACAAGGACTGGGCGCCTATTGGCAACAAACGGCACCTTGCTCCCACGTTGGAGGACATAACGCAAATTCCATGGGAAGTGTTGAGGGATGGCCTGGCTGCGAAGCGTCTCAGCGTCGCACAAGTCATGTCATGGGCCGCCAAGCGGAAGACGACGCGTGTGGAAGATCGGGCATACTCACTGATGGGGTTGTTCAGGGTTAACATGCCCATGTTGTACGGCGAGGGCAAAAAGGCATTCCAGAGGCTACAACTGGAAATCATCCGCGTATCCAGCGATCATAGCATATTCGCATGGAATCCAAGTGAACCGCGGACAGGCAGTGTCCTGGCTGAGGATCCGAGTGACTTTCGGAGTGGTAGCCTCATCAAAATAGTGAAACCCGACGAATTTATTGACAGCCTAATGGCACTCATTGAATGGAACGCACTCAGCGGCCCCCGGCACTCCCACCATAGGTTCAGGAAGATCTTGTCCAACCCGATACGTTGGTGCAGACTTGCATGGTTGAGGTGGCGTGCCCGCGCGATCAGCCACCGACTTCGCACAATCTCTGTCACCAGTTCAGGTATCCAAGTGTGTCTGCCCGTCATCCCCTCTCGCGACTCTCCGTCTCATCTCAGAGCTATATTGCCATGTGGCTATGTCCCTTTCATCATTGATTTGGTATCCTCTGGATCCAACTTTGAGAGGACTTCTGCAACTGCTCGTATTTCGGCCCCCACCACCACATATCCAGAATTCAAGACACTCTGTCTTACATATCATCGAGATGCCAATGAGACTCACCGAGAGTTTGCCCTCGACGACAAGTATGCCTCGTACCATGGATTCACTCGCTGCGGTACCTATCCATGCGAGTTTACAGGCGACACTGTCGCTCTCTCATCCCTTGCAGATGATCTCATCATCATAGTCTATGCTAACGACCATAATGGATCCCGCTTTGCAGTTGGCCTCGGATACCACCTCGGCCAAGGATGGGTACACGCTGTCTATGACGGATGCTCTCCAACTCAGAAAGACCGGATACCGTGGTCAAATTTTGCCCATGGAACATTTTGGCGAATGTGGAATGCACGTGCAGAACATGTTCAAAGCATGCCCAAACAAGAATACGACGATGAACGTCGTCGCAACGACCACTTCATTAAACATGTTCACATTCCCCGATCCATCTGGGCTGCCAGGGTAGTCTGGGGTAGGTGGGAGATGGAAAATTTCAAGATTATGGTTGATGTCGAACAATGTCCTGGTTGCTGTGATGGGCCACGTGGATGGGCAACGACATGTGTTGGTATTTTTCCTCCCGCGTGCACGCAGACCTAACCATTTGTGTTAACATAGAACGAACACTGTGGTTTTGATACGCCGGGATTCATGGATACAACTTGCTATCCATACCTGTTGAGGCTGGACGGCTGGTGGGCCCAGTTTGCCAAGTGTTCCGGTCCACGGATTGTGGTGAGTCATGTTATGCATACTCATGCCTGCGTCGACACTGATATAACCAGCTGGGTGATTATGGTGAATATTCCGATGGCAATTTCAAATGCACTGGCAATATATTTGAGGATATGCGAACCCTTGGCAATATTGATCCCACGGAATCCGTTTATCAACCTTTGGTCTGTCATGTATCCGGCTCCGGATGGTTAATGCGTCACGTGGAGAATCACATTGATCTTGCTATGGTATGTCATACAAGTACAGAGGGGAATCACCTAGCCTTGCGTCAACCAAAGGGTTTAAGACTTCCTGAAAATGGACATTTTGAACTGCTCCTGAAAGAGTTGGCCATTCGTCTTGCAGGAAAACATTTAGTGATATCAGTTATACAATGTTCAAGTTTGTATGGAGTTGACATTCACGGGGAGGCAAGGGATTCGGGTGACGGTGAGTTTTCTGCGACAAGCGTGGCTTGCTCTCCTTTTGACTTTATTAGACTCGACAATCGACGGTGACAACCATTCCATGCAACCTAGGATTTTGACCCCACTATATATTGTCGTAAGCCCACAAGTTTGGCAAAGAGAAATGCCTTGTGTACAGAGGAGGGAGCAGTTCAAGAGTATTCGGTAAGCCAATGGAATCAGTATACGCGGTAGTACTGACTTGGCTTCGTTTCGGGATGTAGGGAGCACTTTTATGCCCTCGTGAATATAGTGCCTTTCATTTTCGCACTTGATTTGCTTGTACTGATGTCGTCTGCAGCGTCAACCGACAGGAGTCGAAGTTCGTCACAAGTCTGCTGTGCACAGGAAAACTGCACGAACATCAATCGCACACCTAGGATGGCATCAGAACAGGCAAAAGAAAGATGGAGCGATCAGGTTCTTCTCAGAGATGTTTTGTCTCCACCATCTGAGAAATTATGTCTGTACTCATATTTTCATTGCCTCGTCCAGTTCACACTTACCATTGAACACAGGTCGGAAAAATATTCTTCTTTGAAAGACTGCCCTCGATAATGAAAAGTGATTCGGTCAGCGAGGTTTCTACAGGCAGTGCAGAAGGTCTGTTCACCAAATTAAACCTGTTTGTCCGTAAACCTACATTGCAACCTTAGAAGATGGTTTACCAGCACGCACACCAAAATTGCCGTTCGCAGACTGGGTGATGACATGTAACCTATTTAAGGGTGGCCAGCAATCCAATGCTTTGCGGGACCCGCACCTTGAAGTCGTGTTTCCTGTGTTATCCAAGCGATGCCATACTCTGTGTGAATGGGATGACGCACCATGTCGGTATGCTAATGAAAAGCGAAAGGTGGAGCGCGAGTTGAAGTCCATATTACAGACTCTGAGTGCTGATGTAGGTTTTTCTATTGGAAAAAAAGAATTAGGGCTGATTCTAACAACAAAAAGCTACTCCAACACATACTTCGTGTCTTCGTCATTGAACATGCGTCCTCGTGAGTCATCTTATTGCCTCAAATCGTTTCCTTTTCTCACATTCACTGAGTTCTGGCCCCAGATGGACAACTCAAGCGATCCACATTGAATATGACAGGTCAGCACCATATCTACTATCGTTCAGCAGTTCACGTCTCGAATGTGATATGTAGGCGACTCGACATCCCTTCTGTGATTGAAGAGATAGAAGCTCTCCAAGCGAAACTCGATGCAACAGCGGATGGAGATGAGAAACGAGCGCTGGAGGAGGACGTCACAGGCAAGGCAAGGGCAAGATCAACTTGTCACGTTTCGATGCTCAGGATACCCTTAGATCTTGTGGCTGTGTTGGTGTGGGATATGTGCGGAAGTAGACCAACTGTTACCAAAGGCGAGTCAACCCCATTGTTTCCGCAGATGTCGTTTGACGTGGTGCAGGTTGTGGATTACATTCGGCGAGAAGGAAATATGAATGTCAGTGTCATCACATGTCCAAACGTCATCGTAACCGCCGTTAACAGGGCTTACGGGAGATTTTTATGATTATATTTCCGATGAAGCTTATAGACTCAGATGACAATCAAACTCACTTGCGTCGGTAGGTGACCACATGGTGCCTATATAAATTACTGAACTTACTGTGTTTCAGGGTCATGCTTGATGCAGGAGTAGGCACCTCGAAACATCGGTTGTGGCTTGCCGCCCAGGCTGCAGAGCAAGCCAAGTGGTCAGGCGCGACTAGGGATATCGTTGCTCTGGATAATGAGGGTCCCATCCCGAGTACAAGTACTCATCCCCCCTCCACATCAGTGGTTTAGCAAATATGGGTATTGCTAAGTATGTCCTTTATTTTGCCCGGATGAATTCAGCTCGTTGATGAGTGATGACGATCGTGATAGTAACGGGAATGACGTAGCTAATACGCACTGACTTGGTACTGTGACGAATGTCCCTTCCGACGTTGTAATGATAGATCAATCTACGTGATGTCACCTTTTGTACAAGAACGCATGAAAGAGAATCCGAGGGGCAATTGCAAGTACGATCACCGTCTGATTCGTTTTGTATCGGGTAACGTGCAATCATTATGTATGTAGCTCCTTGACTTCAAGTGCAATGAGCTGTTATGTCGATCACTGGTATCGGTACAAGTCGATGAGCATGACAGTGCACCTCCAACGGTTTGCGTTGCGCCACCGTCCGTCAATCAGGTTCAGAGAGTGAATGAGCTGCTGCCGTAGGAACAGAGAATCGAGCTCTGGTGGAGCGTTTTCACAGTCCCATCAACTAAAGTAGGTTGTCAAGACTAACATAACATCCTATGTGGGCGTCGTGTCGGTATCTCTTTCGCTGGCACTCAACATGGGTGCCACACATGTAATGGCCTAACAGTGCCGGAGGCGAGGAGATTTACATCGGGCGCTGAAGCTGGCCACCACTAGTGTACAGAGGGGATAACAGTGATCCGCGTCGTCGTTTGGAGGTGGTGTAAGCAAGTCGGGGCATGTTCGATTCCATCGCTTTAGTAATGCTCAGATGCGATGAAGATGTATGTTCTGGGCCTTCGTGTCTTGGTTGCGAATCATGCGGGTGAACATGTTCTGTCAGGTAAGTGTAATATACAAAAACACAAGTATGACCACTCCGTTCCACGAGCGCTGTCCGATGCAAATGTTCAATCAAGCCCCTCCAGATCCGAAATGACACCCTCAGGGAGATTAAAACCGACAGCATAGAGTAACACAGCGAACTTAAGAGGTGTTGCACTCAATCGACCTGTTGGTGACGCGCGAGACAGAAAGAGGCGAAGCTGGTCCAAGTCATATCCCAGTTGGCTGCTGAGCACGACGCGTCTCGTAGGTCTCCGGGAGTGGTCATGGGTGTTGTGGTACACGAGGTGAGCAACTTAAAGCAGTACAGTCAGTCGGCCCAGACGGTGTACTACTGGGTATTTAAGATCTTACTTGATCCTGTACGTTCGAAGAGTTGAGTTTCAGGAATTCGCAATCTTTGTTCATGCAAAGACTTTCACCAGGGGAATACGAGTGTCCATATTCACACAGAAGGGTTGGGAAGGACACGCTATCCCACCTAATGATCGCTCCGCAAAGAGTGGTCAACCCAACTGTGGGTAAATGTTGGCGACAAACTTACGATTGTGGGAAGCCCAGTTGAGGAAATTCGTAGGGAGCATGGTACACAAGCATTCTGCCTGGATCGTGAGAATGATATTCGCACTTCTCACACGTAGTTTCCCCCTTACGAATCATCGACGAATCAGTGATTTGGAGAAAATAGCAACGTACTGGTATATGCATTCGATCCCAATAACCCTCGTGCTTCCCAGGAAAAGGCAACTAGTTCGACGTCACCCCCAAAGGTTATACCGCTTCACTTTAACCGTCGTGCAGTGCTGTTGAGAATCGAGATTGTTCCTGAACCGTCGTCGTTTCCGCCCGGTGCCTAGGAAGTGGAGCATGTTTGAGGGAACCAACAACGCAAGTTCCCACTCACGCGTTTCATACCGAAGGAGCCACAGGAATCATAGTGTCTGGAGATTTCCCAAACGACATTGAGTGCGGAACCCTCCACAAACAGCATGAACCTGCATGCTTCACCGGCACCCTCGAACTGTGTCTTCAACCACTCTGGAGCGACCCTCGAACAATGGTGGAACGAATGTCTAGAAGCAATGCCTGAGGTATACCAACAGGTCAATTAAGTACGACCCCTCAAGTTCGTTACGTTACTCCATGCTGCCGATTTCGATTTCCCTGAAGGCATCAATGTAGAGCGTTTAGAGAAGCTTGATTGAATATTGTATCGCGCGTGTAGTGACGTCACGAGTGCGGAAACCCAGTCGAGGACGTTCATCGCGAGCATGGCACACAAGCATATCTGCCTGGATCATGGGAGTGATATTCCCGCCTTTCTCACGCAATTCCCCCTTACTAAGCATCACCAGGAGCGTAAATCATCGACGAATCCGTGACTTGGAGAAAAGTAACCTACAGGTTTATGCCTTTGATCCCAATAAGCCCTGTCCTTCACCAGCAAAGGCAACTTGTTCAAAGTTGCTCCTCGAAGTTATCTTTATCGATCATGCGATGTTGAGAATCGAGATCGTTTCTGACCGGTACCTGGGAAATGGAGTATGTTTGAGGGAACTAACAACACCTGTAAAGATTGCAACTCACGCGTTCTATACTAGAAGAACCACGGGAATCGTAGTGTGCGGAGATAAGTACGGTATCAGAACTTTCCGTCTTAGCATCAGATCGGCTGCAGTTCAGCGTCAGAACATTACACCATGAACCTCGTGATGACGCGGAAGTTTACCAAACGACATTGAGTGCGAAGCCCTCCAAGAACGGTATGCACCTGTACACCCCATACGCATCCTCGAACTGTATCTCCAACGCCTTGGTAGCAACCCACAAGTCATGGTGGCACGAATGTCTGGAGACAATGCCCGACGATCCGTCTTCGTTAGCAAGGTATCGGATGGCATCTGTTCCACAAAGATTCCGTTGACGGTGCCTACTTCCAGAGCGGTGAAACAGAGGGAAACAAGGGGGTTGTGAATGCGCTCGGTTGCAGTGAGAAATTGGAGTGTACGATACAGGCGAAATGTTCCGGAAGCGAAGTAGACGAGTAGACAGAGGATACGTACAACGACAACCCTGGAGTTGACGATGCAGTAGACAAAAACTGGGCCAGACTACTCGTCTTCAAACAGGACAGTCTGACCTTCGGGATGTGCGACAAGCTACTCAGAGGCCAACCAGTCGACAAAATCGGTGACTTCAGCTGCACTCGCGCGTCCGGAAGGACCTGTCGATGGATGACTCCTGTATCCAGACTAGTTGCTGCGGCCCACTGACGCTCTAGCAACTGCAAAGGGACTACCGAACCATCGTCAACGAAAATACATGGGGAGTGGCTCAAAGGAAGTGAAGTCGGGGATCTTGAAGACGGACCACTGGCCGAACGTTGCATATAGTAGAAATTGTTAGCAAGACACAGTGGATTGTAGAGCGACAGGCATCGCTGGGTCTGACCTGGATGTGTTGGTAGTACCAGTCCAGTGGGGTCGAGTCTGGTTTGCCCCACAGCGGTAGCACATACGTTACAGTCTTACCGATACCTGAAGTCATACACCAGTGCGTATACATGGGCCTTCCCGGCCCCGGCTCCACTTTGCAGTCATTAGTACGTGGGTGAAACGGCTCAAACGTGCACTGAAACTAGCATGTGCACCTGCAACTCTCGGTGGCAAGCATTACGCAGTCCACCCCATTGCAACATCAATTACTTCAACGAAGGACTCCACTAGGAACAAGTTGGCCGGTGGAACAGTGGTAAGCTGAGGTCGAGGCAAGCGATGAGACCTGTACTGAACACTTTCCCATCACCTCTTTCTTCGAATCGCCACCTGCCAGTGGGCTCGTCGCCTCGCCCACTCTGCATCGCCCACTCGTTTTCTCCTTTTGCCCACCCTCCGCACCCGCATTTCATAAATTCAGGTGTTATTTTCCTTTTCTGTTTCCTCAGTCGCTGTTATGACCACATGCCGGACAACATTTCCTCGTTAGCCACTATCGCATGCCCAGCTCAACCACTGACAGAGCTTAATGCGACATGCGCGAGACGAAGCTGGATTATCTTCCACCAGACATGTGAAGCACTTCGTGTAGAGGGTGCGCACATTCCACGCCAACTACCAGCGATACGCCACCCATAAGCTTGTATACAACAGATTACCACAGTTCTCAGCCTCTCCCGGTGCGTTCACAGATGCGTCCATTACATGCCGGTTGCTCCTTGGTATGATCATTCAACACCCTTGTGTACTCGAAACTTGATGCATCGTAGCGGTCCAGCACTCCTTCGACCCACCCTTCGGCACGTCTTCCAGCTGTTGTCTCTCCTGTAGGCCAGTCTATCATCCACCTTCTGACGGGGTACCATACCGCTGAATGCATTGCATTCTGGACAGGGCCAGCCGTCGTTGAAGACCAACAAATTTTTTGTCACATTATCGACGCCCGCCATTCAGTGGCCAAGCTTTTTATATTGATAACGTCTCCTTCGGAAAATGATGTCAGAGTCAAAGCACGAAGAGTCGGACACCCTGAGTATGCACCGCTGGCCCACTATTCTATAGAAACTGTTCGCAAGACACGGTGGAATGTTGGGACGAACGTCCGACGCACGCAGAATGACGAGCAGAGCGACGTGCATCGCTGGGTTCGGAATCATCCCGTCTGAATAGGATGCATAGGTGTCACAACCTGAAACAACCACATCGAAGTACAAACATTTCACTCCTTGCCTGTCAAGCCGGCAGCTTCTATCGACTTCATTGGCACCATTAGCATTTATCCACCGGGAACTTGCCGAGCGGAATCGCATGAAAATGGCGCACAGATAGGCATTGAAGTCTTCGTTGTCGGGAATGCAGACGCGGACGAGACGCTGCGCACTGATGTTGATGTTAGAAATGACCGCTCGATGGTGTGGCCTTCCCTGGGTCTTAATCGTCCTATGGAAAGTCGGATCGTCATGTGGGGTAGCTGTCTGAATCTCATTCTCGTATTCTTCTAACATCCAGAATGATCGCAGACAATGCGACTGCTGGTTGGATGCTCACCTAGTGACCGTAGATCGAGATATGCTCATCAAAGGCCCATCTACGACGAGTCACGCACGAAATCCGACAATGTGAAGATCGGGTACTGACTCACACACGACCATACCCAAGTCCATCCCTGAACGTTTGAGTGATGAACGTTTCCTCAACCACTTCAAGAAAATGTCTCTCGGGATGCTCACAGAACCGAAGTACTCCACAGAAGCTTTACAACCTTGCCACCATAATACGCACGAGCGAAAGTCGCAGATTTTGAGACGGTTCAGATGCACTGCGATTCATACGTTGAGGACCTGAGCCTGTATTTGTTATACGGGTTCGCCTCGCCAACGTTCATACCAGTTGTTGCTGGGCAAGAGCGTCGAACACTGTTGCATCCCGAACCTCGATGGTTCGTCAACGGTTGAACATTCCTTCAGCACGTCTTCCAGCTATCATCTCTCCTGTGGGCTGGTCTACCGGGAAACCATATCGTTCACCGTGCTCTCTCCCGGACAAGTCGGTCCGGCGCTAATAGATATTTTGTCATAATACGTTAATCCACCCTTGTTACGAGGAGAGGTATACGGGAGCGAACGAGCACGTCGAGCCGGACTCTACATTACCTACGTCCGCCCTTCACCAATCATTGCTCCTGATATTGATAAAGTCTCCCTCGGACAACGTTGTAAATCTTGTCACTATCCCCCTCAGCTATCATGGCATCTCAAAACCTCGTGCCAAGGGAGCCCGGGAAGTCGCCCTTCCGCGTTTACCTGGGTTTCTCCCTCTCGCAGATCTGTGCCCTTTAGTGTTCAGAGCACACGATGCCATTCCCCGCTAATCCGGAAGTGTTGCACAGAGGAACTTCGCAACAAGGGCAATTGGTGCCTCAGCGAACTGCTTGTCATGCATCATGGTTCGTCGTATTCACATCTCCCAACTGATGATCGATGATCTTTAGCATGTCTGGTTACCGTCTCGTATCGCGCCAATGCATCCCATTGCGAGGGAAGCGTGCCTCAAGCCGTGATTTAGTAGACTGATGGGTCAGTAATAGATATGTATACCCTCACGTGAGGTCACTACTGTGCTGCAAACCCTGCGACCTTGATCGACTCAATTTTTGGATTGCCATCCAGGGGGCAAATCGGTGACGTGACATACATGGGAGGGCTGCTACAAAATGTACTAGCATCAGGCTGCCGCATTCAGTGGGTGGGCTGCTCCTGGAACCATGCACAATTCGTATGCTGTCAACAAAGAAATTTGTAGGGTACCACTACAGTGCCACCCAATGTCAGGCATTCCATACGACAACTGCTTGCGCCAGTACTGCTATTGGGATCGCAAATGGCTCCGCCAGTGGAGACACAGGAGATCCTAGAGTGTCTCGTTGCCTCATGTTCTCGATCAGCTGTGTAATTGTCAACATCGAGCGCCCGCCGCCACCGGGTTTAGGGTACTTTTTCACATAGCCATTGAATAGCCACAAACCTGGTGCTCAAATCCAATGCTGTACTCCCTCATACTTAAAACCTGTGACCAGCAACCAGTATCAGCGTTCCATTTGCCTTCCGTCGTACACTCGAAGCTGAGCACCTGGAAGAATAGCCTGTGGGCTCGGAGTATGTGTGATATCTAGTCAACATTTTGGACATTGCGTTGACTCGTGAAGATGAGGTTACTAGACGTGACAGCGGTTCTCGACCGAGAAATGCACATCGAGCAGACCAATCCGAAACGTGAAGTACTGAAGGAGCTCGACGACAAAGGTACTCGTTATGTGATTCTATCACATCGCTGGGGCGCAGAGGTCGGTTACGAAGAGATGACCGGGCTGATGAAGATGGAGAAGGGTGAGAGGGAAGAGGTCAGGCAGCGCACCGGCTACCAAAAGATCATCAAGAGCTGTGAACAAGCGAGGAAGGATGGACACAAGTGGTTGTGGATCGATACCTGCTGCATCGACAAGCGGAGCAGTTCGGAATTATCAGAGGCCATTAATTCGATGTATCGGTGGTACCAAAATGCACAGGTGTGCTATGCGTACCTCCACGACGTTGATGAGTCGGTCTTCCCTACCGAGCGAGACCGCGACAAGTTCAGCGAGTCCTACGGTTGGCCGGAGTGGTTCATGCGGGGCTGGACACTGCAAGAACTCATCGCGCCGAAGCAGGTCGAATTCTTCAACAAAGACTGGGCGTCCATTGGCAACAAACGACACCTTGCATCTACGTTGCAGCATGTAACGGGTATTCCTTGGGAAGTTTTGAGGGATGGTCCGGCTGCGAGGCGTCTCAGCGTCGCACAAATCATGTCGTGGGCTGCCGGCCGTAAGACGACGCGTGTGGAAGATCGGGCATACTCACTGATGGGGTTGTTCAGGGTTAACATGCCCATGTTGTACGGCGAGGGCAAAAAGGCATTCCAGAGGCTACAACTGAAAATCGTCCGCGTATCCAGCGATCATAGCATATTCGCATGGAATCCAAGTGAACCGCGGACAGGCAGTGTCCTCGCAGATGATCTGAGCGACTTTCGGTATAGTAGATTCATCGGAAAAGTGAAACCCGATGAATTCATTGACAACCTAATGACACTCATTGAACGGAACGCACTCGACGGCCCCTGGCACCCCCAGCATAAGTCCAGAACCAACCCGATACATTGGTGCAGAATTGCATGGTTGAGGTGGTGTGCCCGCGCGATCAGCCACCGACTTCGCACAATCTCTGTCACCAGTTCAGGTATCCAAGTGTGTCTGCCCGTCATCCCCTCTCGCGACTCTCCGTCTCATCTCACAGCTATATTGCCATGCGGCTATTTCCCTTTCACCATTGATTTGGTATCCTCTGGATCCAACTTTGAGAGGACTTCTGCAACTGCTCGTATTTCGGCCCCCACCACCACATATCCAGAATTCAAGACACTCTATCTTACTTATCATCAAGACGCCAATGAGACACACCGAGAGTTTGCACTCGACGACGAGTATGCCTCATACCATGGATTCACTCGCTGCGGTACCTACCCGCGCGAGTTTACAGGCGACACCGTTACACTCTCATCTCTTACAGATGATCTCATCGTTATAGTGTATGCCAATGACGACGCCAGGTCTCGCTTTGCAGTCGGCCTCGGATACTACCTCGGCCAAGGATGGGTGCACGTTGTCTATGATGGATGCTCCCCAACTCAGAACTGGATACCGTGGTCAGATTTTGCCCATGTAGCATATTATCGATTGTGGGGTGCACGTGCAGAACATGCTCGGAGCATGCCCAAACAAGACCACAATGATGCATGCCGTCGCAATGACCACTTCATTAAACATGTCCACCTTCCCCGATCAATCTGGGCTGCCAGGGTAGTCTGGGGTAGGTGGGAGATGGACGATTTCAGGATCATGGTTGATGTCGAGCAATGTCCTGGTTGTTGTGATGGGCCACATCGATGGGCAACGACATTTGTTGGTACTTTTCCTCCTGCGTGCACGCAGACCTAATCATTTGTGGTAACATAGAACGAACACTGTGGCCTTGATACGCCGGGGTTCATGGATACCAATCGCTATCCATATGAGTTGAGGCTGAATGGCTTGCGGGCCCAGTTTGCCAAGTGTTCCGGTCCACGGATTACGGTGAGTCATGCTATGCATACTCACGCCTGCGTCGACACTGATATAACCAGCTGGGTGATTATGGCGACAATTCCGATGGCAACTTCAAATGCACTGGCAATATATTTGAGGATATGCAGACCCTTGGCAACATTGATCCCACAGAATCCGTTTATCGTCCCGTGGTCCGACGTGTATCCGGCTCCGAAAGGCTAATACGTCGCGCGGAGAATCGCACTGAGCTTGTTGTGGCGCACCATACTAGTACTGAGCGCAAACACCTAGCTCTGCGTCAGCCAAAGGGCCTAGGGCTTCCTACGAATGAACATTTTGAGCTACTGCTGAAAGACCTGGCCATCCGTCTTGAAGGAAAGCATTTAGTGACATCGGTCATACAATGTTCAGGTTTGTACGAAATTGATAACGGCGGGGAGGCAAGGGACTCGGGTGACAGTGAGTATTCCGCGATATGCGTGTCCTGTTCTCCTTTTGACATTACCAGACTCGACACTCAACAGTGATAGCCATTCCACCGAACCTGGGATTTTGACTCCACTATATATCGTCGTAAGTCCACAAGTTTGGCAAAGAGAAATGCCTTGTGTACAGAGAAGGCAACAATTCAAAAGTATCCGGTAAACCCATGGAATCAGTATGTGAGGTGGTACTGACGAGGCTTCGTTTCGGGATGTAGGGAGCACTTTTACGACCTCATGAATATGGTGCCTTCCATTTTCGCACTTGGTTCGTCTGTACTGATGTTATCTGCAGCATCAACCTGCGGGAATCGAAGTCCGTCTCCAGTCTGTGGTGCATTGGAAAACTGTGCGAACCTCAAACATACACTTCGGATGGCATCAGAACAGGCGACGGAAAGACGGAGCGATCAAGTTCTTCTCAGACATGTTTTGTCTCCACCATCTGAGTAATTACGTCTGTACCGATACTTTCATTGCTTCGTCCAGCTCACACTCATCATTGAATCCAGGTCGGCAAAATATTATTCTTTGAAAGGCTTCCCTCGATGATGGAAAGTGATTCACTCAGCGAGGTTTCTGCAGGCAGTGCTGAAGGTCTGTTTGCCACACTAAGCATGTTTGTCTGTAGACTTACATTGCGGCCTCAGAGGATGGGTTACTAGCACGCGCACCAAAATTGTCGTGCGCCGACTGGATGATGACGTGTAACCTATTTAAGGGCAGCTGGCAATCTAGTACTACGCTGGACCCACACCTTGAAGTCGTGTTGCCTGTGTTATGCAAGCGGTGCCACACTCTTTCTGCAAGGAGTGACGCACCACGTCGGTATGCTAATGAAATGCAAAAAGTGGAGCGCGAGTTGAAGTCCATATCGCAGACTCTGAGTGCTGATGTAGGTGTTTCCATTGGCAAAAAAGAATTGGGGTGATTCTAACCACATAAAGCTACTCCAACACATACTTCGTGTCTTCAGAAATGCATACTTTGAACATGCATTGTCGTGAGTAATCTTATTGCCTCAAATCGTTTCCTTTTTCTTCTATTCATTGCTTCCTGGCTCCAGAACGACACGTCAAGCGAGCCGCATTGAATATGACAGGTCAGCACCATATCTACTAAAACTCAGCAGTTTACGCCTCGGACGCGATATGTAGGCAATTCAACATTCCTTCTATGACTAAAGAGGTAGAGGTTCTCCAAGCGAAACTCGATGCAACGGTGGATGAGGATGACCAACGAGCACTGGAGGAGGACGTCACAGGCAAGGCAAGGGTAAGATCAACTTGTCACGTTTCGATGCTCAGGATAGTCTTAGATCTTGTGGCTGTGTTGGTGTGGGATATGTGCGGAAGTCGACCAACTGTTACCAAAGGCGAGTCAACCCCATTGTCTCCGCAGTTGTCATTTGTCATGGTTCAGGTTGTGGATTACATCTGGAGAGAAGGAAACATGAAGGTCGGTCTCATCACATACCCGAACATCATCGTGACCGCCGTCGACAGGGCTTAGGGGAAATTACCTTCGTTATGCGTTCAACAAACCCAGGTGATGATCAAGCTCACTTGCAGCGGTAGGCAGCATCATCGGCATATCACACCGTTTTCAATCCATGAATCTATATTGCTCTAGGATCATGCTTGATGCAGGAACAAGCACATCGAAACATCATTTATGGCTTGCCGCTCGCGCAGCGGAGCAAGCCAAGTGGTCAGGTGCGACCAGGGTCACCACTGCTATGAATAACCAAGGTCCCACCGCGAGCACAAGCACTCAACCCCCCTCCACATCATTGGTTTAGCAAACATGGGTATTGGTAAGCTTGTCCTTGATTTTGCCTGGATAAATTCAGTTCGTTGATGAGTGATGACGATCGTGATAGTAACGGGGGTGAGGCAGCCAATATGCGCTGACTTGGTACTGTAACAAATTTCCTTTCCCGACGTTGTAATGATAGATCAATGTACGCGATGTCACCTTTTGTACTAGAACGCATGAAAGAGAATTCGAGGGGTAATTGCAAGTACCCTCACCGTAGCACGATCATTCGTGTATCTGGTGCTTGTGGTCGCCTTCCAGACTGATGCGTTTTGCATTGGGTAATGTGCAACCACTATGTATGTAGCTCCTTGACTTCAAATGCAATGATCTGTTCTGCCAATTGTTGGAAAATTATTTAGTTCATTGCAATGATGTCAGATTTTCACATGGTGATAATCAGTTTATGATAAGATTGTGTGTGGGAGCGTGGGGTTGCAATTCACTGGCAAGGTCGTTGCAATGCCCTTCACAATAGTGGCTGCTACCAATTCTGCCTCTTGTTTCCCTTTCCACTCACTTTTCTCCCTGTACTAACTGTCTTTTTTCTTAAGGACTGTGTTCCTTTCATTTACCAACAATATGCCTCCAGAAAAGCAAACTGTTTCATGTGAATTGTGTGGGAAATCATTCAAGCCAACTGGAATAGGTACTCATCACAAATCATGTCTCAGGTGAATCCACAAAACACATGAAGATTCTGCTCATTTTGACTTGCTTCATCAACAAGGTGTGCCTGGTTTCTACTGGCTGAATTTCCTGATTTATTGTTGGGGATCTGTTCTGGCACAGGTGAATGTTCACAAGGACAACTTGCCATTGATAATGATCTGGACTCAGCAACTGGATCCTCCACTGCAGCAAACATGGGACCAGCACCTGGTAAGTATTCTGTTACCCTTCAGATTGCATTCTCACAACTGTTCACAGAGCCTGCAGTGTTATGGCCCATGGTTGTGGATTTTGAGTCAGCAGCTAGTGTTGTGGGTGTGGATGACCTGGTGGATGGTGCATGTCAACATTCGGTTTGTATCATTCATATTGATTCACTGTGCAGCTGTTGAACCTGAGGCTGATATCAATGTTGATGATATCTGAGTTAAATACCACCCAAATGCCAGCAAGCCACCTGTAATGGTGCCATTTACTGAGTTCAGTCAAGGCCATGCACCCAAATCATACACCCCTGATCCCTGCATGGCTCCATGGTATCCATTTTGCACTTGTCTTGATTTTGACCTTTCAGAATTCATCTGTGGGGCTGCTCTCAACAGGGAGCAAATTAATTTTATCCTCAAGCTTTCAAGATGTTTTCATACTGAGGAGTGCACCCTAGAAACTTACAACAATCTTGAGAGTACTTGGCGGGCCACTTCCCATTGCATGATGATGGTATGCATTGTTAACTTACTATTACTGCCAATGCTAATCACACACTAGTCCAGTTTCAGGAAAGTGTAATAAGTGTGCCATTTGCAGGTGAGATGATGGAGTTTGAAGTGCACTATCATTCACTGTGGGATTGGGCTTCTGATCTTTTGAAGGATACCAGTGTGGGGCCATATTTTGTATTTGATGCTCAGCACCTATCAAAGTTTGATGGCTCCTCATTTGTTCATTTCATTGATGAACCATGGATGGCTGACAATTTTTGGAATGTACAAGTATGTTGTTAGTCTTAAGTCTGTATCTTCAATGATTGCTTTTTCCTTTTTTCAGAGTGACTTACCACCTGATGGCAGGGTTCTGGCATTCATCTGGTATGCTGATAAAGCCAAACTATTGTCATTTGGTTGACAAAAAGGGTATCCAGTTGTTGCATGACTTGCTAACCTCCCCACTTGGATCTGGAATGGTGAAGGCTTAGGTGGTGGCTGGGTAGTTGGGTGGCTACCAATTGTACAGTACTTTTATTGATGGTGTCGAGCATACTTACTGATTTTTTGCACTTCAAGGTAAATGAAGACAAGAGGTATTCTGGAAAGACATCTTTCGCCAACTTCAAGAATCTCATTTGGCATGAATCATTCAAGATTCTGGACACCATTTCGGTCTACTCGAAAAATGGCTGTTGGGTAACATGTTGGGATGGTGTCCTGCATCGACTTTTCCCTACCATACTAATTCTTTCTGCTGATTACAAAGAGCAGTGAGTGGTTAGGGTAGGTGAAATCATGCAACTGCAGACTGACTATCTCAACATTTAGAGTGGTCATAGCACTCATATGTGGTGTCATGTCACATCACCCTTGTCTGGTTTGTCTCATTCATCAGAATGAGATATCGAAATTCCCCACAAACTGTGAACTTCATACAAGCGAGAATGTTTCCAAGACCTTGCAGGAAGATAATCATATTTGCCTGTCATGACATCTTGCTGCATGAGACAGAAAAAGATGGCTACCTTCTGTTGCACTGTCTGCATGCTTACATCAAGTTTGATCTGTATACAGCACTTGAACTACATATGACACACACACTTACCACTGGGTGAGAAGCACTGCATACCTTCAACTCCTTGATTCAGGTTGGCACCATTTTTGGTATTTGAATCATTGCTGATGGTTTCTGGAACAGAAATATGTGGAGCAAACTCAGCATACAGGGAAAAATTGGAACTTTCTGAAGAACCACACCCATATGCATGTATTTGATGACATCGAAGCAAAGGGTGTCCCTGAAATTTCAATATGAAGCCAAATGAGAAAATGCATGGTCCGTTGAAGCAAGCATACCAAAAGCAAACTAATTTCAAGGATGTTGCTCAGCAAGTAAGTCAAATTGTTGGTTAGTATCCAGCTTACTTATGCTTGCACAGATTCTCCATGTTGATCACCTTAGACTGATTTCTGAGCATATCCAATGCAAGATCAAGGAATATGATTCTTACAGGATGTTCAGAGTGGCAATGAATATGGACACCATTGATATCACTGTTGATGAGCCTGAGGAAGAATATTTCCATGTGAAGTTGGGTAGCCAAGTGAAGGAGCCATTAATGTTTGAGGATATTGAGAAGAAGAGTATTGCTGACAACATGTTCAATCGATTCTGGGGAAAACTCAGTGAGTTCTTCAATAAGTACTTTGTCTTCACAGGGAAACCTCTTCCTGGCAAGAAACACATCCAATTCCAAAGGAATGATATGGTAAGTAAAACTGTCTTTTTGCTCTATCATTCAAGTCTCTAACCTTCACCAAAGATTACAGAATATCACTTTTCAAAGTCAACTTTGAGTCCACTGTCGACTGGTGCTAGTACATGGATTATCTATGCTCCCACCCCAAGTTCCATGGGTGTCCTTGTTATGACTCTGTACTCATCAAGACTCAGCAAAATGACATATTTGGGCAACTTATACTTCTGTTCCAGTGTGTTGTTGGTGGAGAGGCCTTCCCCTTGGCTCTGATACAGCCATATGATGCCCCAATTGGGCAGTGACTTCAGAAGGACAAACACCTCAACTTCTGGAGGGTATGTGAGTGACCATGAGGATTGTCCAAGATTATTTCAGTCCACTCAATCATTTGCAGTGCCCTTCTGTATCCAGATCATACAAGAGCTGGTGAGTACCTTGTTGTTGACATGATTGATACTGACATGTTCCTTCATGTGCAAATGATACACAAGACTACAGGACACCACTAAAACCATCAACTATGTAAGTTGGCCCTTTGAAACATTTTCACCCAAAGTACTGAGGATCCAGTTGACAAAACAACTTTTCTGTTTATTTTACCAGTCATCTGATCAGCAAATTCACCTTCCCATACCAGATTTGTAGATCCATGCAGAGTATGAGTTGCTTTGCCTTGATTATAATTATTCCCTCATTTTCGTTCATTTGTTACTGTACCACTAATAATTTTACCTACAAGGTTATCATATTATCTGGTGACAGATACCTCCCCACCTGTCAACTCATGCTGAATGAGTTCAAGACTATGGTACAGAAAGATTTCATAGGGCTGAAGTTGCGCACCGTAATACCTCTCCCCTGTTGTATATTGACACCCCACTCACACTGGGAAAGTTTGAATCTATAGTACAGAAGGATCATGCAGGGCAGATTGTTTACTTCGATAGCTGAGGTCACAGGCCTTGTGTCGAGCTCATGTCTTCCCCCTATCAACTTGTGCTGAGCAAGTTTGAGACTATGGTACAGAGAGATTTTGTGGGGCTGAAGTCTCACATCATACCTCCCCCCTGTTGTTTATTGACACCCTGCTCTCACTGGGCAAGTTTGAATCATACAGAAGGATCTTGCAGGGTGGATCACTCACTTTGAGAGCTGAAGCCACAGGCCCTGTGCCAAGTCCATATCTTTCACCCCATTGACTCATGCTGAGTCTCACATCATTTTTCCCCCCTGTTGTATATTGACACCCCACTCACACTGGGCAGGTTTGAATCCATAGTACAGAAGGATCTTGTGGGATGGATCTCTCACTTAGAGTGCCAAAGCCACAGGCCCTGTGCCAAGCCCCATATCTTCCACCCTGTTGACTCACACTGAGTGAGTTCAAGACTATGGTACAGAAAGATTTCGTAGGGCTGAAATCTCACTCACACCTGGGGAGATAATTCAAAGCCATGGTTCATTGGAATACATTGATTGCTCAGGTCTTTTTTCTGACATGCAGACTTTTCAGGTATCCAACAGTTCAAAAACTGTATTTGATGGATGAATCCTTACAAATTCCAGTTTCACAACATTCTTCAACATTGTGAACAAGTGGAATACTGCATTGATTGGTCTCATGACATACTACTGTGAAGCTGTTATCACATGAACAAGTTGTTAGATGCCCTTGTCAGGGCTGAGAACAAGATTCAAACCCATGTCAAGATCAGGTTGAACAATAAGGTGCCTTCACATTTCCCACCAGTCATTTTCTACACTCTGAAGGGGCTAGGCAGTCTTAGTATGTTGTCAATGGGTCACATTTGGATTCCACAAAGCTACCTGAGGTGGTTGAAGCAAACTGATAGTGGAGATTGGTACACACTATCATTCCTGCATCTTTACAACCACTAATGAATGTCCTGATAGTTACCCACTTCCAAGCCAGTATGTTCTATGAAGAGGACCAACTCATACCCAACTTGTACTGTTATCTCTGCCCATCAGAGGCAGAATTGGAATTCCTGGATTCAGCCCATGTCTGGTTAGAATACTCCATGAAGTGGAAGGAAGCAAACACTCAAAGCCATCGTCTCACTCTTGAAGACCTTGAAGACAGCTGGGACAGAGGTATCCCCCATATCAATACTCTGTTCCAGAAGGATTGCCACATGTAAGTTTATCATTTCACTATATGTGGAATCAACAAAGTTAATTAGTTCTTTAGTCTCACCATGATTGTGGTTGGTGCATTCATACAGATTGGAGGCAACATCAGTTGCTCAAACAGTGCATGTTTATTCCTTCTCCTTGAATGCCACAACTAACTACAATTGTAGCAATCCATTCTGGTGGACTTCACAACAACATGACAGAAAACTTTGGCAGCTCAACAACTACCAAGTCGATGTTATCTCTGTGTTGGGTGGTATTTCCCAACCTGGGAGAGTCTCTTCTGGGAGAAGGTGTTGGGCTTCGAAGAGTCCATTTGATACAAAAAGCTTGCAAATGCTCAACATTTGGGTTTGAACCAAATTCCCAACCATCAGTTCACACTCATGCTCTGGTGGAGCCCAATGATTGACCTAGCGAATGTCTATGTAGGTTTCCAGGTCCAACTTGATCTGACAGGTATCTTCATGCATGGCAAGATCCCCACCCATAAGATTAGTTTGATCTAGATATTCTGTGCTCACTTGTGGCAAAAGAGATGGTCACATTCTGCTGTATTTTGTGATTTGTGCTGACTGATTTTTTTTAGTTCACAAGATTGTTGTCATGGACTTATGTTGAGTATTCAATCAAGAACTCAAGCCCCTCCAAATCGAGATGGTGCAGCAAGAAATGATTCACCCTCAAAAGAGTTACAAGATGAACTCATCCTGTGCAGATATCTTGTTATTCTCAGCCTGCAAGTGGAACATAACATGCCATTTACTCATGACTGATGTATGTTACATATTTATGCCTTACCAAGACTGCACCCACTAATGCTCTATCTACAGAACAAGGACATGTTGGATGGTACAATGAGCAACAAATACTGGATCGAGGTTCAGCTTGGCTGGGGTGACTTTGACTTGCATGATATCGAGCACCATACACATGCAAAATTCTTGGACTATGTACATTCTTTGTTGCTTTCCTAAGTAATGTGCTGACAAGTTCCTCTCAGGTATCCGACTCTATGCATATATACCCATCTCCCACTGGCATGATCAGCATGGATTTGGTGTGCAACCTTTGTACTGGTGCTTGAGGAACTCAAAAGGCTGTCCTGATTGGGCATGGCATGAAGCCCATGACCTAACACAATGCTAGTTTTTTTGTTTGCTTCTTGTTTTGGATGATATGCTGACTTCAGGAACTACTGGTTAATTTGGACTGCACCTTGTTGAACCCACATGCTGCTACATGCCCATTTGCATCATCATCCTGCTGACTGGCAGCCTCTGTTGGCCACTTCCTTGCATTCCAAGTTGGTATTCATGCTCCATGCATTCCTGTGCACTGTCATATGGTGAGCTCCAAATCTTCTGATTGCCAAGCACTGAAATTTGTCAATCACCAACATGTTTTCCTTTGGTAGGCTAACTTTAATATCTACCTTGAGATTTGCTGATGTTTGATATCATGCACTAGGCCTTCAGTAAGAGGCATCATGGTTGCATCATGACTTAATATTGCTCTCATCAGCATTGGCTGTACACACTGCTCCTGCATTCAAAAGGGTGCAAAGAAACAATCAGTGACTCCAACACCCAGTCCCTGTGCTACCCAACTGTGCTCCAAGCCTATCTGCAATAATAATGAATCTCAGCAGGCACTCTCAATGCACACTCACTGACCTCAATGACCCTGATGCTGAAGGTCATCAATGGACCATCATGAGCACATCATCCCATTCAAGAGAAGGCAATGGTGATCTTGCAGAGGTATGTAATCATGTTTTTTTGCAAAGAACTGTTCTTACTGACTACTTCACAGATGCTAAGGTCCATCCAGCTGCAACTTGACATAGAAAAATCCTGCAATTGGGAACTATTGGAGAAGAATGCCATCCTAGAGGCAAAAAAAACCTGCCATTCTATGAAGGACATTCCTGCTGACATGATTGCATATGACAGCAAGATCAAGACACTGGGGAAAAAATATGCTGTAATGATGGAAATGTTCTTGCCACAAACACCACTAACCAATGCCATGTCGGAGCTGCCAAAGTCACCTTCCCCTGTGTTTGTGACAGCTGAGCATTATGCTAGCAGGATGGCAGAGGAACAGGGTCTTGTCACTGAGCTCGATTCCATACTCCCAGAGCATCTGTGTAGAATCAGAAACACCCATTTCTTCCTTGATGTCATACATTCATGCCTGCCATATGATCTTACTATGCTGACAATGTCCCAGTTTGCACAAGCAATGCAAAGTGGTCAGTCCCACATCCTCTACAAGCTATGTGACAATGCCCATGAAATCTTTGCTCTGCCAAAGAACCACTTCTCACTGAATGTGTCTCATCTCAAAGTTCCCAAAATCACAAAGATGCTTGGAGTCAAGGAGGTAGGCACTCCAAACCAACATTTCACAATATGGTTCCCCTTTCTCTTCAAGGACATGAAGCTTGACATATGTAAACCATTCATGAACTGGAAACTGCTTGCTCAGGTGAGTCAAAACTATGTTCCTTCAATTTTCCACTGATGAGGAATAGATTTTGAAAGGAGTGCTATGGGGCAAGATGTCACTCACAGAAGGCTTTGTTCATTGTGGTGGACTGAAGACAAATGGGCAGAAGTGGCAGGTCACAGCAGTGACACCAGGATCTATTGCATGGGCTGCAACAATGGTGAGTAACCTACAGTGATGCCATGTTATGTGTTACTGATTTAATTCTCATCATTACAGTGTATGTTTCTACTTTCTCCTGACAAGGAGTTCCCAGGGAATGGTTGTGGGGCTATCTTGAAAATCAATTACTATCAAGTGTTCTGTGCATATAAACAAGTGCTCATTATGAAGTGGATGGACCATTGTGAGTCAAAGTGAGGTTCAGTGGTGAAAACCAACCAAAACCAACACAAAAGACAATGAAAGCGAGTGGTGGTGTGCCTATGCAGTACCTAGATGGTAGAACCTGTTCTTTTGGAGGGTTTTTGCAAGCTACAACACTCAAAGATGAGTGCTGAGGGTTGGGGGTGCTCCTGACAAAGAGGGAGCAAGAATGTGATAGAAAGCGATAGGGTAGACTGCTGTCAGCCTACAGAAGGATGGATGGTGACTTAATTTGATGTCCTAAGCTGTACTGAGCTCAGGGAGGGCTTGGAGTGAAGTATATGGATGATAGATGATGATAAGTGAAGTAGATGATAGCTAGACCCTTAATAAAGTCTCAACTATCGAAGCTGATGAACGATTTACTGAGAGATGATAAATTGCAAGCAAGAGGGGCTCTCTGATGTCTTCTTTTTTTTTGCTACCTAAGTACAGTGACTTATATACAGTACAGGGGCGTTGCCTATGGAAAACAAGGTGCAAACACCTGGTAAGCGATTGGTAACTGATGAGTAAGGAATGTAAGTGATGGGTAATCGTCTTGGAAAGCATTGGTAAGCATTGGTAAGGATAAGTAAGCCAAAAAGCAAAGAATCAGTAAGCAAAGTCAAAAGATTGGTAAGTATTGGCAATAGGTGAGTCAAAGACAGTCAGAATGTCAAAGTATGAGTCAAGCAATGTCAGGAACCAAGAAAGCACACTGGAATCACATTAGGGGGAGGCTGTGCATGTCACATCTTGAAGAGATCGCTTCTAGGCCAAAGTGGGATGACAGGGAGGCAGCACTGATCTGATGCTGATATAGTACATCCAAAAGCAGACAGGGTGAGTCAGATGTCAACAGGGGTCAAGCTTTGGGGGTCAGTGGGGTGACAGGAGCATAGGGGATTGCAACTTTCCCCCCCAAACCATCCTCTCAGTGAAGCAAATAAAAACTTCATGAACAAGGCTCTGTTGGAAGAGAGGATGAAGGGGGAGCGTCTTCTGCTGTATCTTGCAACAAGGAGGCAAGATGTGCATCATACTCATCATGGATGTGATCAGGGAGAGTGGAGAACAGTAGATTATACTGTAGCTGTCGCAATTTTGGAAGAATGATGGATGAGACTGGTATGAAGACATTGCAGGGGGCAGGGAGGAAGGATCCATATGCTTCTTGGACTGGAGAGACTGAAACGACCACATAAGACCTTTCCAAGTGAATGACAGACCTGAGGCAACCAAAGAATGTCCTCCTAGAGGTCATACTGACAAAAAGAACACGCTGTCCAAGCTGGATGGGCTGAGAGGGCACAGATGAGGGTGGGATGTACCAGGATGCTTCAGGATGGAAGCTGGTAGGAACTCCTGGTAGATATATGTAGCCATGGTCCCTAGCAAAGGGGACAAGCGAAATGACTGATGTGGAGGCAGCCATATCAGAAGAATTAGCAAAATGAGCATCTTTTGGAGGGAGTGCTGTAGAAATGTGTGGAGTGTGCAAATCCTTTCCAATCTTGGAAGGTAGGATCGCGTGGCTGAGCACTACAAGCAAGTGTGAGAATGGTTTCGGTGTCTGCAGAATTGGTGGAGATACGTTGAAAACTGGAATGCCATACATGGGCGCTTAAGAATTTTATTGGTGCTTAACCTGCCTCCTCCTTTTTCTTTGGCACCGACAACTTGTTCTTGTGTGAGGGATGACTGCCAATATTGCTGGCTGTCCTTCTTCGCATGAGGGCTATGGTCTTCACCTCCATTCATCAGCTACATCCATGTCCACCTCACCAAACACCTTTGGTGTGTGACACCATCACATCCAGAAGATTGTCATGGAGATGAACCACTTTGTGTTCAGGAACCCTGGAGCAGCCATGAAGTCCAGGATGGGCGCAATGGAGGACTTTTCTGTGGAGATCAATGCTGTGATGGTGGCAATGGACTCTGCTGCACTATCAGAAGATGATGCAGATGAGATGGATAGTTCTGGTCTGTCCACCCCAGATTCACTTTCAATCACTGACACAAATGTTCCTGCTGCATCTGAATCCCATCAAATTGTAACATCCATCCCAGCACCTGTAACAACCCTCAGAACAAGCAACAACAATAGTGCAGATCCATCAAGTACTGATACTTTGGAATCTGGTAGCATTAATCCAGTACAGAAGTCGAAAGGGTGACATGGTAGAGGCAGATGCATTAAGTAGATTCACTTTGACCAGTTGCTATTTTATTGTTAGGACTCGTAACTAGATTACTACGTATCTTGTGACTCCATACTGAATACTAGCCTTCTCTTCCTTTGTAGCACTGCCCTAGTCACTGCCTGTCTCTGTACCTATGCTCCAAATGTTATCTGTATCCTGTCTTTGCCTCAAGTGCTTTGACCCATTAGAGCCTTCAAAGCAATTTCCAAAAATTTGTCTAAGTCCAAAAAGTCTCCTTAAGGGGACTTGACATCCCTATCAATAGATTGGGTGCATAGACTAATGGTAAGCTATGCTAATTAGACTAACGACTACACTAGTCCCTAGGTTCAAACCCTGGTCAAATCAAGTTAAAAAAAATAGTTTGTAGTTGTTGTAGTTGATTAGGAAAGCATGTAGTAATGATTGCTATGTAGTGTAATAGTGATGAATAGAATATGATAAGATTACAAGATAAGATAGTAATGGTAATCAAATCAAATCAAATTATCAGATCCTAGATAAAAGAAAAAAGGGTTAGGATGAGATAAGATACTTGTAATATATTTTTCCATTCCCTCGGTCCAAAATTAATTGCAATCCCCAGTTCTCATCACAGTACATTACAAATCAGATTACAGTAATATGGCAGTGCTGAGAGTCTGGGCTATTTCTACATGGCACAGCTATTGTAATCATCATGATAATAACATCGAAATAAGGGGGTGATGATACCATGTTCATAATATCAACCCCCCAATGACACTACATTTGGTATTGCCATTTGTATTGCTATTGCAATTGCAATGGTCATCATAATTACCATTGTGACTATTATTACTTAGCATGAGAAATTCACAGTGGTGGTGAAGGGCACCTGCCTCATCTGGCAGGCATGGGAACTTGCCCTGAATGGTCACTCAGGCTTGCACAGAGCCCCAGTGACATCATGCTGTCATGCCCCTTGGCAAGCTGGCCACATTGGCGCATCCCCATTTGGCAATTTTGTAATTGCTGTATGAGGCAACTGTTGTCATCTGCTTTCAATCATGATCAATGGTATATATTGGAGGGAAGGGCCGCTGGCCCATGCAATTTATGTTCATAAATGGCAATTGCCATCTCTTGATTGATGAACTTTCAAGCTTCGTGTAGAGAACATGGATTATGGAGAATGTGTAGGTAGAGTATCTACCACTACACCACAGTATGTTGAGTAAGAAGTGTAAGAGACAATGCAACAGTGAATGATATTTTTTATATAAAAAAAAAGGATAGCTCATTGCTGCTCTGCCTGGTGGCAGTGCTCCCCATCCCCACGATGCCATTTGTGAGCAGCTATGATGGCATTGAGGAGCCTTGTATGTCCTAGATGGGCAGCACTTCCATAAGCTCTGAGGAATGCATCCTCATTCCCTTGGAACCTGGAGAGCCAGATACAACCATCAGAGATGCTGGAGTAGGACAGATCGAAGTAGTATGTACTCATTCAGAAATTCAGTGGCCACAACCTTGCACTGGTAGTGCTTAGTGTTGAGGCACTGGCACTTACCATTGTAGTAGTGATGGGGCCAGTCCTTGAGCAGAGTGTGCAGGTTGAGCTGTGGCTCACCCTTTGTCCAGTGGCACACAATGTCCTTCCAGGAGTCTGACCTTGGAGTGTGTGTCCCATCTGCCCATAAGACAGGAACATCCAGGATGAGCAGTCCCAGGGGAGTGGCAGAGGAACTCGAGCAGCTGTTGGTCCTCTCAGGTCTGATGTGTGAAGTGAGGGACTGCATCATGGCAGAGACATCTGGGGGTAGTTGGACGAGGCATGGCAATCTGAGCAGCAATGGTTGTGAATCATGTGGCTGGGCAGCCAGAATGGACTGAACTGTTGGAGGTGGCAAGACAGTGCTCTGATACTCTGTGGATGAGCATTGATGGTGTTGACATTGGTGGGCTGTTGCAGATTTTAGTTTGGCCTTCATGTGGTGACAGTGAGGAATGGAATGGACTCACCATCTGTCGCAGCATCACCAGTGCCCTGACATGGCACCATTGGTGCAGAATATGAGTATGCACCAGAGGCAGTGGATGTCAAGGCCAGTGCTGTGACTATGTTGCTCATGTCACCCAGTTTTTGGCAAATCTCCCTTACATCTGCTGACATCACTACTTGTGAATGAGACATTTTTTTCACTGTTGAGTACAGTGCTGTGACATCTGCTGTTAGTGCTGCATGGGCCATGTGGAGTGCTTCTGTAGATGCTGGCCAGATGAGTGCAGCTTCACCAGCAAGCAATGTCACACACCAAAGGTGTTTGGTGAGGTGGACATGGATACAGCTGATGAATGGAGATGAAGACCATAGCCCTCATGCAAAGATGGACAGCCAGAAATGTCAGCACTCATCCCTCGCACAAGAACAAGTCATCAGTGCCAGAGAAAAGGAAAGGGAGTGAGTTAATGCTGGCTAAAATTCTTAAGCACCTGTGTATGGCATTCCAGTTTTTGACATATCTCCACTGTTTCTGCAGATACAGAGACCATTCCCACACTCACTTGTAGTGCTCAGCCATGCAATCTTACCTTCCAAAATTGGAAAGGATTTGTGCACTCCACACATTTCTACAGCACTCCCTCCAAAAGATGCTCATTTCACTAACTTCTTCTGATATGGCCACCTCTACATCAATCATTTCACTTGTCCCCTTTGCTAGGGACCATGGCTACATATATCTACCAGGAGTTCCTACCAGCTTCCATCCTGAAGCATCCTGGTACATCCCACCCTCATCTGTGCCCTCTCAGCCCATCCAGCTTGGACAGCATGTTCTTTTTGTCAGTATGACCTCTAGGAGGACATTCTTTGGTTGCCTCAGGTCTGTCATTCACTTGGAAAGGTCTTATGTGGTCGTTTCAGTCTCTCCAGTCTGAGAAGTGTATGGATCCTTCCTCCCTGCTCCCTGCAATGTCTTCATACCAGTCTTGTCCATCATTCTTCCAAGATTGTGACAGCTACAGTATAATCTACTGTTCTCCACTCTCCCTGATCACATCCATGATGAGTATGATGCACATCTTGCCTCCTTGTTGCAAGATACAGCAGAAGACACTCCCCATTCATCCTCTCTTCCAACAGAGCCTTGTTCATGAAGTTTTTATTTGCTTCACTGAGAGGATGGTTTGGGGGGGAAGGTTGTGATCCCCTATGCTCCTGTCACCCCACTGACCCCCAAAGCTTGACCCCTGTTGACATCTGATTCACCCTGTCCACTTTTGGATGTACTATATTGGCATCAGATCAGTGCTGCCTCTGTCATCCCACCTTGGCCTAGAAGTGATCTCTTTGAGATGTGACATGCACAGCCTCCCCCTAATGCAATTCCAGTGCACTTTCCCAGTTCCTGACATCACTTGACTCATACTTTGACGTTCTGACTGTCTTTGACTCACCTATTGCCAATACTTACCAATCTTTTGACTTTGCTTACTGATTCTTTGCTTTTTGGCTTGCTAATCCTTACCAATGCTTACCAGTGCTTTCCAAGATGATTACCCATCGCTTACATTCCTTACTCATCAGTTACCAATCACTTACCAAGTGTTTGCACCTTGTTTTCCAAGGGCAACACCCCTGTACTGTATATAAATTACTGTACTTAGATAGCAAAAAAAAAAAAGAAGACATCAGAGAGCCCCTCTTGCTCACATTTTATCATCACTCAGTAATTCATTCAGCAGCTTTGATAGTTGAGACTTTATTAAGGGTCTAACTATTGTCTACTTCGCTCATCCTTGTCTATCATCAATATACTTCACTCCAAGCCCTCCCTGAGCTCAGTGCAGCTTAGGACATTGAATTAAGCTGCCATCCATCCTTCTATAGGCTGACAGCAGTCTACCCTATTGCTTTCTATTGCATTCTTGCTCCCTCTTTGTCAGGAGCACCCCCAATGCTCAGCACTCATCCTTGAGTGTTGTAGCTTGCAAAAAAACCACCCAAATCAAAGGTTCTACCATCTAGGTACCACATAGGCACACCACCACTTGCTCTTTTTGTCTTTTGTGTTGGTTTTGGTTGGTTTTCACCACTGAACCACACTTTGACTCACAGTGAGTCCTCAGCTTCCTGTGAGATCAGGCCCAGGGCATCACTGTGGTTGGTTTCATAGCAATGAAGTTTGTTGAGCAGGTAATGCATCGGTGTATTGTGCTGTGTGTGTGGTGTCAAGGACAATGTGAGAAGCACCAGTTCACTCCAACACACCCAGATAGGAAAGAACACAAGACTCACATGTTCACCTTTGGTCCACCCCCCCCACCATCAGACACATGCAAGGGTCCATCACTGCCCCACTGGGGCATACATGAACCTGTACTGCACTCCTCCCCAACAGTAGCAATGCATGGAGAATGTTCCAGGAATCCCAGCACCTGCCACTCCCTCATCAATCCACTTCTGAACCATATCATGGGAGAGTGGTTCACCTGGCTGCAGTACCCCATTTGCACCAATGGTGGGAAAGAGGAAGTTGTTGTTGGCCATTGGTTGACCAAGATGGACAATCTCAGTCCATCTCATCCAGAAAACCAGGTGCATGAAGACATCACATGCTTTGCCCATATCTGGGCATGGATAAACCTTGTAGTGATTACCTATGGATACATGCCATTGAAAATGGACATCAGATGTGAGGTAGTGCCACATCATGAAGATGGGATTGAATGTACTTCATAAGTCAATTTCCCTCATCCCTTTGTCCAACTTTCTCTGCCACCCCTTTTGATTCCTCAGGTGCACCTCAAAGTACACACCAAGGTCATTGATGGTGAGTGATCCTTCCTCACCTCAAAGGTACTTCAGGAACACATTATCCACAGTGGTCCTGTCAAGTTTTATGTCCCCACACTTCAGCCTGATCAGTTCATAGTTCCTATTGTAAATTGTCATCATTGACTTCAGAGGTAAAGCCACATGCTAGTTACCTGGTCCACAGCATGAATGCGACAGCAGCACAGGCCAGCTGTTCAATGTGCTGCATGGTGGTTAGTTTTGTCTTCGCATCTGTCACCCACTTGACTAACAGCAGCACTGAGGGTTCCAAGTGTGTCATCACCGAATGGATGTACTGCAACAGGGAGTCGAGGGGACAGCAAGAATTGGACCAGGCGAGGATCATGTCCAGGTACTCCTTCTTCATGGTACCAGAGTGTGTGTGCTCGGATCCTTGAGAATTGACCTTATGCTGGATAGATGCTATGACATCATCCACTTCTGCCGAGCACACCAGTGTAGGGAGTAGTATACTCCCTGAGGCTGAAATAGGGATGCCAACACCAAAATTCCACCATTACCATCCACATCTGTCATCTTCGGAATTATCCCATTTGCCTTGTGCATTGCCTCATGTGCCACCTCGCCCATTGAACCTTCGGAGCTTCCCTATCCATCAATAATGCACATCAGTCATTGTCCCAAAATTCTGTGTCAACATCAACCTGACATTCATCTATCCAGAATTCCACAGTCATGTCACCTCGACCCTCGCCTCACCATGTAGCTGGGAAGCCACACAGATCATCAGTAAAAACTCTGGCTACCCCTCTTGTTCCTTTCCTGCAAACCTTTCTCCACAATTGAGAACCCCTTTCTACCTATGGCCTCTACCCTTCGCGTTCCACTCTACAGTACAGTGTACACTCATCCTGTCAGAAGATACCCATCTTTCCTGTTGTCTTTCTCAGTTGCTACCTTACAGTTTGTTTTCACACATTGCTGTATGGCTTTGATGTCTGACACATTGTCCCCTTTATTTTTTGGAGTTTTGCTTCTCCTGCCCCACATTTCTCTGATCAGTACCTTACTCTCCATGTACTATATAATTCCACCTCAATGACAGAAAAATACCACCCATCTTTTTGGAGTCACAATCTGTGTATTCATGAGTCTAAGTGTTCAAAGAGTCATCTGTGCCCTCTGTGGCTATTGCGTATCAGTGTCTTCTGTGTCTTTTGTGTCCTCTGTGTATCTGCATCACCTGTGTCCATCCCCTCCTTTGTGTCCCTGTGTCTAACATGTGTCTTACTTGTCTCGGAATTACTTCTTCACCTCAAGATCATCACTCGGAATTTTGTAACCAAGTCAATTTGTACCCAAATCATCCACAGCCCTGTGGATCTAATTTCCACACCCTACATTTGACTTCCTAGCTGTCTCTACCATCGCATTATATGTCTCCTTCCTACTCAGCACCCCTTGGGTCGAGCCTAGGGATTTCCCTACAGCTTTCCCCCTATTCACACGCTACCCAGAGGTAGTGTCCCACATTGTTTTGGAGCCCACTGCAAGGGGTCTGTAGATCTGGAAAGGAGATCCTTACAACCCACTCATCAAAGAACTGAACTTGAAGAGCTCCTAGAGCCCTTCCACAGACTATCTATTTCCTCATCAGAAATCTTAATTCTGGTAACTGATCCTAGAGATATTTCAGAGCCACACTTGTCAGACTCAGATCTTGGGTTAGACAAGATCTTCCGGAGCCCAGAGTCCCCAGCATTTTACCCAGTGTTTCCAGGAGGTTTCGACTTTGACAAACCCTTTGATCCTCCCGCAGAGCATCAAGAACTTTTGCCTCCCTCAGAACTAACCTCTTCTTCACCTTCCTCATCTAGTAATTCCAAACTTGCTGCTGAACAACTCCTTATCTCTTCGCAATCACTCACTTTAAATCCCACTATTGTTTCCCCTGCCCAAGTTCCCACTCAGAATACCTCAGTCGCCCCACTCTTAAATTCTGCATCCATTCGCATAATGTCCAGAGCTAGAGACATGCCACTTGGGGGCTCTAACAAAGCCCTGAAGTTTTCTGGTTGTACTGAAGACACCACTTGCTACCTTGAAGACATCAAACAACTCTGCGTCAAAGCTGGCCTTGACACCAGAAGAGATAAAATCCACTGGGTCATCCATTATGCCAATCACAACAAGGCGGAATTTTGGTCCACCTTAGACGCTGCAACCAATGGCTTCAATGACTGGGACATGTTTTCCAAAGAACTCCTGAACTACTATCCAGGTGCCTCGGTGCAAGATTGCCACTATACCAAAGCCAACCTGGAAACCCTACTCTACCATCAAGTCCAGAAACCTATGGGATCGCTGGAAGATCTTGGTAAATACGTCCAGGAATTCTGATGCATCCTGGGCCTTGTCCAGAAGAAGAAGAAGCTCCCTGAAGACTACATCAATGAGAAATTCCTTGAGGGGTTTCCCCTGAGGTTCTGGAATTCCTTGCTCACATGATTGCAACTTTCAGACCTAGATCATGACATCGATGAACCTTGGGAGTTCAATCTGGTCTACAAGCATGCTAACTACCTACTCAGTGGAGCAAAACAAAATCTCCCCCAGCCTGATTCTTCGGCTTTGTTTCCCCAGAACTCCACACCCCCTTCGTTGTTGACTGTCCCCACTATCTTAAAATGTGAGTACATCCAAGTCACCCAACAACCTACCGACACATCACCCCCTCAGCAAGGTCAAGAGGCCCAATTCCATCACTCTTTTGACCCATGGTGTTTCTTCTGCAGGAGCACCGATGGTCACCATATGGCAGAGTGTGCACTGTGTCGTGAATACATACAAGCTGGGAAATGCACCCTGATAGGGGGAAGAGTATTTATGCCTGATGGTTCTGACATTCCCAGGATGGCTGCTGGCCAGAACTTTAAAGAAAAGATCAACAACTTCCTCGCCATGCGTGATTCTATCATCGCTTCAGCAAACCTTGTCTCCATACAATGTCCTAGCCAGTCATTGAACTCATCTCAAGGACGTGATACCCCACCTCATCTCATCAGCATGATGTTCTTCACTAATGAAGAATCTGTGGAGTTTCAGGTTGACCTACATCCCTCCTCCTACCTAATCAATGAAGAACTAGAGGGGAATGCTGATGAAGAAGACCAACATGCCCTGGCGAGAGCTTACATGCAAGTAGAAGAATTGAAAAATAATATCAAGAAGAAGAAGGCCACTCATTTCAATGGTGTAGAAATTCTGGCCCACCATCAGTGAAACCCCACAACAAGTCCAGTGCCTGCTAATGCATCATCTGCCCCCAGGCCAGTTGTTAATTCTGTTCAAAACAATCCTGTCCATGTTACAGAGAACCCAACTGTTAGTAAAAGTCTGGCCATCTCTAATCCCACAGATCCCAGGAAATCTAAGCCCACAACAATTCCCACACCCCAATTTCGATACCAGAGCAGTTTTGATGAAGTGGCTGCTACCAGATGTCTTGTAAACCACATCTTAGAAGCAAAGATGGAAATCTCTACCAAAGACCTCCTTGCTGTCAGCCCAGAGATTCATAAGCAGGTCCAAGAACTGGCTGCAATGAAGAAGATAACGATTGGGAGCCTGGAAATGGCATCAGAAGCTGTGGCATCACCTACCTGGGTGTCCTATGAACAATTCTGGGTCAGAGATGTCGAAGGGAGGTGTGTAGGCCTCACTACTGCCCCCTTACATGCTGTCAATGGCATCTTAATGGACAAACTCCATGTTGAATGCATTCTGGACAGTGGTTGTCAGGTGGTAGCCTTGCATCATGAACTATGGGAGGCCTTAGGGGCTCCTCTTCATTCTGACATGAGCATAACTCTCGAAGCTGCTAACCAATCCAAAGAAAGTACTCTAGGTGTCATAGAGAACACGTCCTTGCACATAGGGAATATCAAAGCGCACCTCCAAATCCAGGTCGTTGATCATGCTCCATTTGATCTACTTCTCAGGCGACCCTTCTTCTGTCTGCTCACCAGCATCCTACGAGATTTCCCTGACAGGGAACAGTCCCTAGAGATTTGTGACCCTAACACAGGAAGACAGGAATTAACTCTGATGTGCCCTCAAAACAGACTACAGCCTCTTCCACAGTTCATAAATTCCAATGATGAAGAAGACTACTTTGCATGCAAGGAGATGTGTCACCACATGAAACAACCTGAGCAGGGTTTTTAGTAACAGTCGATGACTTGTTTAGATCATGAGGAGGCCATGATAACATTTTCTCCATGTGCTCGCTCTACATTTCTGATTCTCCCTTGTTACCTTTGAACCTGGTTTCTCTTTTCTCTACAGATACTACCCAAAATTCCGCTGCAGCACTGCTCTATGGCTTACAAAACAACAGTATGCCCCCAATTGACCCGTTCAATTCTAGTTCCATTTCTTCAAATGACCCTTTCTTATTTTCTACTAGCACTACTGTTTCACCACTGACAATTTCAGCCTTACATTCTACTTACCAGTTTGATCCTGTCCTTCATATCTTAAAATACAAACCTGTAGTGAAGAAGGTCAGGCCTGTACCGACATTGATGCCTGTGGAATTCCAGGTAGAGCAGGACGTCCGCTGGTATGTCAAGTCATGTCACAAATGCCAAATACACCATCTGGATCACATTCATATTCCACCAGTTGTCACCATCCCTGAGCCCCTATTCTTCAAAGCATACATGGACATGTTCTTAATGCCAAAGTCAAATGGATTTCACTATGTCACCCAAGCTCGCTGTTCACTCACTAGTTACCCAGAGTGGGCTATGCTTCGCACAGAGACTGGCAAGTCCATCAGATAATTCATCTTTGAACAGATCTTGTGCCACTGGGGTGCAGTTGTGGAAATTGTCACAGACAATGGTGGTCCCTACATCCTCGCTCTCAATTGGCTTTCCAAAACCTTCAGAATTTGCCACATATGAATCTCACCCTATAACTCACAAGCTAACAGAGTTGTTGAGCATTGGCATTTCGATATGAGGGAGGCATTGGTAAAGAGTTGTGGAGGAGAAGCATCAAAGTGGTTGGAAGTGGCTCCTGCAGTGTTCTGGGCAGAGAGGGTTACAATTCACAAGGCAACAGGGTTTTCTCCATTTTATATGGCTCACAGTGTCGAACCTAGACTCCCTTTTGACATTGTCGAAGTGACATTCTTGGCCCCTTTTGAGGTGGAATTTTACTCAATGTCAGAACTCATCACCCATTGCGCCCATCAACTCCAGAAACATCCAGAAGACCTCACTCGAATCCATGATCTTGTTCTGAGATCCCACTTCACATTGGTCAAAGACTTTGTCACTCATTTTGTGCACACCATCCAAGACTTTGACTTCGAACCTGGCTCACTTGTCCTCGTGCAGAATTCATGTATTGAGTGAGAACTAGATCGCAAGACCAAACCATGCTACCTAGGCCCCATGATTGTCATTTGGCATACCAAAGGAGGCTCGTACATCCTGGTGGAATTAGATGGAGCCATGTCCAAATTCCACTTTGCTGCCTTCCAGCTTTACCCCTATTTCCCACAGAACAACTCTCGTATTGAAGTCACACAGTGGACTGGAATTTCCGCAAGTGACTTGGATCACTTGGATGACGATTCACTACCAGACCCTGCACTCGCTGGCATCCCTTTGGATGAATCAGATGAGTAGCACACCTTTCTCTCTATCTTTTTCCTTCTCTTCTTTCTTCTCTTTCTCTGCTTCTCCTTTCGCTTATATATATACCCTCTGCATCTCATATGAAACAAAACCGTCTTCACAGTCAAAAAAAAAATCGCTCATCTCTGGTCTCTCCTCAATTCATTCTCTTTCCCTGCCCCCTTCTTAGCGATAATCCTGTTCAAAATGCCAAAAGATTCACAAAATAAAATAAAACAAATAAATTCCGCAGTCTACTTACACTACTGTACACATACCTACATATCTTTGAGCTGATCCTTCAACCTCTTCAGCTCCTCACATCGCCCCTGAACTGCACTGATTTGTTGCTCCACTCGTGTCACCAACAGCCCCAGCATCTGGTGGATCTGGGTCAACTCAAACTCCTCATCATCTGCCCTACCCTCCAACAGTTGGATGCACTCAGCAAGAGTCTCATGTGTAGTCGATTCACTCGGGTTTGTGATCTGTGGAGTTTCTTCAACTGGAGGACCTTCAGACTCATCCTGTGTGCTGATGACAGGTGCAGGTGGATCGTCCAATAATCCAGTTGGTTGCCAAAAAGTCCACTGTCACCAAGGTCTCCTGGATTGTCCATTGGTGGCGGAGTTAGCTCAAGGTGAGGTCAAGGTGCAGGGGTTGCTGATGGAAGGAACAGAAGTGGTTGAGGTACAGGAGGTGGGGGCATGTCAGAAAGCAAAGGGGGACTTGCTCGAGGTGTTGGGTGTACAGGAGTCAGTTCAGAGTTTTGCCTGGGGGGTGGTTTGTGAGCAGGGATCTGGAGTTTCAGCCCAGTCATCACTGGAGTTTCAGTCATCATCATTACCATTACTGACTTGGTCCATTTATGCGACAGCCCAGCAGCTGTCCCTCCACTTCCAGTGTTCTTGCACTGTGTTACAGTTCAGTGTCCTCATTCTTCTTGTCCCAATCAGCGCGTACTCACCTTCCTACCCACTCTGAGTGACTGACTACACTTCCACTTGGCCTGCCTACATTGTTTGCATGACTCCCCAGGTAGCCCTTTGCACACTGCATTCACCTTCATGCACTCCCTGCATCGAAGGTTGACTTCAGGTGCTGGAGCACCAGCTTTCGATGGGTCAGGGTTAGGTGGATGGTTGCCTTCGTTGTTCTCCAGCTCATCGACCTCATCTGTGACCTGCAGAGTTTTTTTTTTTTCTGAACATTAGCCATCATGCTCAGAGTTTCCTGGAGGGTAGGACATACCTTTTCCTTACCCTTCCCCTTGCCTGTACTATCCATCTGTTGCCTCACTGGTCATCCAGCCCCCCCCAAAGACTCCCCTGCTTCAGTGTCACCAGGCGTGCAGCCTTGACCTTCACCTGTTGTTGTTGCTGCCTGACTGTGTGTGCACATAGAAGGTTCCCTTGTCAACCTCTCCACCTCAAGCTGTGCCCTCAACTCTACCCTCTCCTGATAGTCTTCGAAGATGTTGTTGATGTGGACTCGTCTTTGCTCCACTGGGTGTCAGAGGTCAGCAATGGCAATGGCTCCCAGGACTAACAGGTTCTGGCACATCGCAGATTCCTTGGTGTAGTCACACATACACTCGTTGCAAACCTTTGGTATGGTAATTCTGTTGTCATCGATGTATTTCCACCATGAGCAAATGCTGGTCTGCAGAACTCTGTCAACGCACAACACACTGCAGTGGAAGGTTTACTCACCCAAATCTTGTCCCAGTCCTCCACCCACACGTAGATCATCTCCAACCTCTCCTCTGGCTGTGGCACCATCTCAATCAGGTCCCAGACATGCCCTAGAGTGGCTGCAAGTGCTGTGGCCACCTGGTCCCTCATGCTGAACACAGGACATGCGTTGTTGATGGAGTAGGCTTGCATAGTAGTTGGTGAGGGTAGTGGGTATCTGAGAGCAAGGTGGTGGATTATCAAGGGTGAATCTGATGATGAGACATTTCTGGGCAAGTTTTTAGTTCTGAAGGGCTGCTGCTGACACATTATCCAGGTGTGGAGTTTTTGTTCACACAAGCCATGTGACCGAACATGGGCCTCCATCATTTACATCACCTTCCAAATCTCCACTGCCCTTCTGTCACAACTTGATGACCTCTGACCAAGGACAGTCAGCATTCAAAGACCCTGGGAGGTGTAGGGAGTAGTATACTCCCTGAGGCTGAAATAGGGATGCCAACACCAAAATTCTGCCATTACCATCCACATCTGTCATCTTTGGAATTATCCCATTTGCCTCGTGTGCTGCCTCACCTGTTGAACCTTCGGAGCTTCCCTATCCATCAGTAATGCACATCAGTCATTGTCCCAAAATTCTGTGTCAACATCAACCTGACATTCATCTATCCAGAATTCCACAGTCATGTTGCCTTGACCCTTGCCTCGCCATGTAGCTGGGAAGCCACACAGATCATCAGTAAAAACTCTGGTTACCCCTCTTGTTCCTTTCCTGCAAACCTTTCTCCACAATGTGAGAACCCCTTTCTACCTACGGCCTCTACCCTTCATGTTTCACTCTATGGTACAGTGTACACTCATCCTGTTGGAAGATACCTGTCTTTCCCGTTGTCTTTCTCAGTTGCTACCTTACAGTTTGTTTTCACATGTTGCTGTATGGCTTTGATGTCTGACATGTCGTCCCCTTTATTTTTTGGAGTTTTGCTTCTCCTGCCCCACATTTCTCTGATCAGTACCTTACTCTCCATGTACTATATAATTCCACCTCAATGACAGAAAAATACCACCCATCTTTTTGGAGTCACAATCTGTGTATTTGCGAGTCTAAGTGTTCAAAGAGTCATCTGTGCCCTCTGTGGCTATTGCATATCAGTGTCTTCTGTGTCTTTCATGTCCTCTGTGTATCTGCATCACCCATGTCCATCCCCTCCTTTGTGTCCCTGTGTCTAACACATGTCTTACTTGTCTCGGAATTACTTCTTCACCTCAAGATCGTCACTCGGAATTTCGTAACCAAGTCAATTCATACCCAAATCATCCACAGCCCTGCAGATCTAATTTCCGCACCCTACATTCGACTTCCTAGCTGTCTCTACCATCGCATTATATGTCTCCTTCCTACTCAGCACCCCTTGGGTCAAGCCTAGGGATTTCCCTACAGCTTTCCCCCTATTTGCATGCTACCCAGAGGTAGTGTCCCACATCAGATTCCCCTCCCACCGCTGGCATTCACTATTGTAATGCCAGGCCTCATGGAATGTCCCACCACCACTGTTGGGAACATCTGTTTTAGTCACTGGCAAAGGCAGAGTTATGTGAGACATATGCCTCATCCCACATCAATTTAAATGCTGCTTGAATGCTGTCAATTGTACTCTGACTGCAGTTCTCCTGGAAACCCTTCCATGAAAGGTAAAGGGCCAGGGCCTTGTCCAAGCACTGATTTGGCACACACTTGAATGCATTCTTAAAGACTGGATCACCATACACTTCTGAGCTCAGGTCCCCACTGCCAACATGACTCAGACTTGGAGACAGCTGCATCCCCTCCACTGGAAAGTGGCTCTGTAGCCACAACTGTGCCTGGTGGACATGCCTGGTGTATGTTGCCCTTGTCTTGGCCGCTTGAAGGTGAGTTTGTTTGCTGGCCTCTTTGATCTGATGAACAGTGTGTAGGCTGGGCTGTTCTTATGGAGAAGATGCCTTCACCCTCCTCTTTCTCTTGTCAGGGGAGCTAGGCAAGGCAACACTCTTTGTCATCGATGCCTTCTGTCTGACCATGGCATGTACAGGATGTTTGTTCCCTCCACAAGCAGCCTGAACCCAACCAGCTGGTGTGTGGGAGTTGCAAACAAAGTCAGTTCATAGTGTAGCTGCACTGTCAACTAGCTACTATTTCTTTCAGAATCAATGTGGTGACATCATATTCAGTGCAAAGCCCTCAACAACCAATGTGCACAGGAGTGTGACAACAAAACTGGAACAGTAATTAATATAATGCTAGTAATACATCATATGCATAGTTATGAATACCCCTCACCCCATCAAGTCAGTGACACCCAGTGGCTTCCATCGAAATCCCCACTGTTTCTCCTCCAATGAGTGACACCAGGGTGCTGGTGTCAGCATGGTCAATACCATGAGGAGCAATTGCCATGGGTGTTCTACAATGGGTCATGAGGTTGCAGAACAATGAAAAGTGGCAGTAGTTCATGTACAAACCACCAAAGTCAATGACTCCTTGCACTTTCTTCATGATCACTGCATGTGCAACTGCAATCCCGAGTGCATTGGAAGCTTCAATGCACTGGCCATTTAAGTACATGTGAGTAAAGTCAATGTCTGGAAGGCAGATCACCACTTTCAAGTTGACACTGTCAGTCTCCAAAACCTGCTCCTCTCGTCTTGATGCTCCCCTCATCATACTCCAACAAAAATATGAGGTAGGGACACTGTGCAGGCTGACCGATGTGAGTCAAAGTGAGGTTCAGTGGTGAAAACTAACCAAAACCAACACAAAAGACAATGAAAGCGAGTGGTGGTGTGCCTATGCAGTACCTAGATGGTAGAACCTGTTCTTTTGGAGGGTTTTTGCAAGCTACAACACTCAAAGATGAGTGCTGAGGGTTGGGGGTGCTCCTGACAAAGAGGGAGCAAGAATGTGATAGAAAGCGATAGGGTAGACTGCTGTCAGCCTACAGAAGGATGGATGGTGACTTAATTTGATGTCCTAAGCTGTACTGAGCTCAGGGAGGGCTTGGAGTGAAGTATATGGATGATAGATGATGATAAGCGAAGTAGATGATAGCTTGACCCTTAATAAAGTCTCAACTATCGAAGCTGATGAATGATTTACTGAGAGATGATAAATTGCAAGCAAGAGGGGCTCTCTGATGTCTCTTTTTTTTTTTGCTACCTAAGTACAGTGACTTATATACAGTACAGGGGCATTGCCTATGGAAAACAAGGTGCAAACACTTGGTAAGTGATTGGTAACTGATGAGTAAGGAATGTAAGTGATGGGTAATCGTCTTGGAAAGCATTGGTAAGCATTGGTAAGGATAAGTAAGCCAAAAAGCAAAGAATCAGTAAGCAAAGTCAAAAGATTGGTAAGTATTGGCAATAGGTGAGTCAAAGACAGTCAGAATGTCACAGTATGAGTAAAGCAATGTCAGGAACTGGGAAAGTGCACTGGAATCACATCAGGGGGAGGCTGTGCATGTCACATCTCGAAGAGATCACTTCTAGGCCAAAGTGGGATGACAGAGAGGCAGCACTGATCTGATGCCAATATAGTACATCTGAAAGCAGACAGGGTGAGTCAGATGTCAACAGGGGTCAAGCTTTGGGGGTCTGTGGGGTGACAGGAGCATAGGGGATTGCAACTTTCCCCCCCAAACCATCCTCTCAGTGAAGCAAATAAAAACTTCATGAACAAGGCTCTGTTGGAAGAGAGGATGAAGGGGGAGCATCTTCTGCTGTATCTTGCAACAAGGAGGCAAGATGTGCATCATACTCATCATGGATGCGATCAGGGAGAGTGGAGAACAGTAGATTATACTGTAGCTGTCGCAATTTTGGAAGAATGATGGACGAGACTGGTATGAAGATGTTGCAGGGGGCAGGGAGGAAGGATCCATATGCTTCTTGGACTGGAGAGACTGAAACGACCACATAAGACCTTTCCAAGTGAATGACAGACCTGAGGCAACCAAAGAACATCCTCCTGGAGGCCATACTGACAAAAAGAACACACTGTCCAAGCTGGATGGGCTGAGAGGGGGCAGATGAGGGTGGGATGTACCAGGATGCTTCAGGATGGAAGCTGGTAGGAACTCCTGGTAGATATATGTAGCCATGGTCCCTAGCACAGGGGACAAGCGAAATGACTGATGTGGAGGCAGCCATATCAGAAGAATTAGCGAAATGAGCGTCTTTTGGAGGGAGTGCTGTAGAAACATGTGGAGTGCACAAATCCTTTGCAATCTTGGAAGGTAGGATCGCATGGCTGAGCACTACAAGCGAGTGTGGGAATGGTTTCGGTGTCTGCAGAATTGGTGGAGATATGTCAAAAACCGGAATGCCATACACGGGCACTTAAGAATTTTATTGGTGCTTAACTTGCCTCCTCCTTTTTCTTTGGCATTGACAACTTGTTCTTGTGCGAGGGATGACTGCCGACATTGCTGGCTGTCCTTCCTCGCATGAGGGCTATGGTCTTCACCTCCATTCATCAGCTACATCCATGTCCACCTCACCAAACACCTTTGGTGTGTGACACCGAGTTCAATGTTGTGTTCTTGAATTGGCAGAGGAAGATGTCTTCTTTGACTGTACCCTGCCTGTTTCTCCAAGTTATCTTTGCTCCAGATGATGAAGAGGTCCATCTTGAAGCTCCCAGAAATCCAGCCAGCAACCACAGCAAGACTCCAATCAATCTTTCTGGCATGGTCAAGTGCCAGCCAAAGGTGCCATGGTGACTGGAGGTGGAGCTTTGACTCGATTTCCTCATCTGGAATGGTGAAGAAAGATTTGATGAACATGGAGTCTTCTTTGATAATGGTGGATGTAGGGTCATGGTCATACCAAATCCACAGAAAGTGAAAGCATTTTGATATTTGTGGCGATGTTGATGATTTCTTTCAGACAGGGGATACTGAGCATAGCATTTCTGTTGTATAAGAGTCATTTGAGTGACTGGTTCAACAATAGTGAAGAAAGCTTTGACAAACATGGAGTCTTTGATAATGGTGGATGTAGGGCTGGGGTCATACCAAGTAGCAACATTGATGATTTCTTTCAGACAGGGGATACCAAGCTTAGCATTTCTGTTGTATACACCAGCATGGTGGAAGGCATTAAGAGTCACTTTGAGTAACTGGTTCAATGATAGCAAATAAAGATTCGATGAACATGGAGTCTTCTTGTCCTGGGCCATGTAGGATTCCAAGTACACAGAAGGTGAAAGTGTTTTGATATTGGTAGCAACATTGATGATTTCTTTCAGATGGGGGACACTGAGTGTAGCATTTTTTCTGGACACACTGGTGTAGTGGAAGGCATTGAGAGTCATTTGAGTAGCTGGTTCACCAATGGACTGGGCAGCAACAGTACTGCACATCCCTCCAGGGTTAACCAGAGTATGGTTGAACTTCACCTCAATCTCATCCAACACCCACTCAAACACTTTGCAGTTGAGGTGGAACTCTTCCAATACATGGCAGGTAGGTAGCACATGTGGCTCGTGCATGCATGTGGAAGGTCAGCAAAGCATTTGCCTGTGCTTCCCTGCTAACCTCTCCATGAAGCTGGTGGACTGCATCAACAGTGTAGGCTGGTTCAAGGTCACTAGGCTTGCAGCAGTCAATGTGGAAGACATGAACAAGCCACTGTCATTGTCCATGAGATCAACACAAAATGAATGCGAAGAACCAAAAGGTGTTTACCAAACAGCAGGTGACACGAATGCGAACATCTCCATCTTCAACAATAGGGGGGGTGTGTATGTGCATCAGGAAAATAACACTTTACTATTTTGACTTTTTGTGACTAATGTGACTTTTTGGGAAGGAATCTATTATCATTACCCATGTCCTGCAGGCATGGCTGCACTGTTCTTGCTTATTTTGGTCTTGTTCAAACCACCTAATTCATAGCTTTCAGTAGATACCACATACATTCAAATTGATGGAGGTTCCAAAGAGATATTGTGATTTTTCTCTCAGACAGTGTGCATCACA
>NW_026260870.1:0-96076 GCF_024613125.1 Pisolithus orientalis | reverse complement strand
CTCCATGACATCATGTCCCGAATTTGCAAATCTCCTGCTTTGAAGGAATAGGGGTCAAGTCTTTCTTCTCTAACCTCTCGCTCACGCTACTACACCTGTTCCTCCAGAGCAACTGACGCTTCCTTAAGATGCTGATAGAAGGACCCCCGGGGTATATTCTCTGCAATGCCCTTTAGTTGCGCGCGTGACTTGCCGGACAAGCTTCTTTCATCATGCCCACTGCTTGAGCTCGGCATAAATGTGTCAGGGTATAATTTGTACATATACCTACCTTCTTTTTCACGGGTTCCACAAGGTATCTTGTTCTCTGCATCCATTATGATGTGTTGACTGGAAAGTTGTGACGCAGATGATGGCAACCCGGTTCATGTCATTACATGATTGTCGAACTAATGCATATTCCGCACGTGGCTGTCTGCATTATGCGCACAGTCAAAATACAACATACCAACTACATATTAGCACGTAGAGCACTCACTCTTGCATTGCCAGAACGGTATAAGCGATGCGGGCCAACGACGTGCCTTGACTGCGGTAACTGCTCGGCCCAAATACGTTGAATCAGTACAATCGGCATATACCTGAAGTAGGGCCTCGGAGTCCGACTCGATTCGAACCAAATCATCAAGACACTAGTGCCGGGCAGCGTGCCGGCCTGCGGTTAGTAGCGTGTACTGGTTCATCCCCATCGAACGGGTTTGATGTCAGAGATGTCTGCAGAGCCCAAATTCGTGCGATTCACCGCCAGACTGGTTCTTCACCAGTAGCAATCTCACTCCTTGCTCAGCATTGATCCTCAGCGATGGCATTTGACGTTTGTCGCAATATGTGAGTAGACCACACCGGTAACAGAGACTCTGACAGAACCAAGGCAACCTCCTGCGTCGGCCAACGGTGTCCGGATGACTCTACCAGCAAATGAACATGTAAGAAAAAAACGCCCGACTCAAGCTGACTTGAACTTCTCAGGGTATCCTGCGCAGTCGCCGGAGCATATTGGCATCCGGGGACTTCCACAGGGAACAGCCTTAAATTTTATCACGTCGAGTCGTTTCTCAATAGTAATCAATTCGGACGGCACAGCCGTGCGTATGAAACGGTATCCCATGCTCGACCAGCTCGTTCTTGAAAATCTGGGCCTGGATTGGGGGGATCCCCTTTTTGGTCCTTGTTGACGGCTTCCATCCAGGTACACGGTAATGAAGTAGGTTTTGTATATTTGGATTTTTCGATGCGGAGACTCAAGTGCCTACTTCGTACAGTTTTTCCCCGGTACATCGTTTCTCCTGCAATAGATGTTGTGTCTTCTGTGTTGGCCGCAGCACATATCACCTGTCATGTCCCCACGCGGTGGTTGACTACCGTATCAACCTCCGGATCGTGCGCTGAGAAGGTAAGAATGTCTGATGGAATGATTTGCATACCTCAGTGTGGATGTGACAGGGGCCGGTCGCAGCGAGGGCCTGTATTACACCCGTCCCCGAGATGTTATATTGCGACCGCAGTACACTTGTCTCCGCGGAAGGGGTGCCTCGATTGGAAGGACCGAGACTCAGAGAATGTATAAAAGGCTGCCCCCCATAGCCAAAGAGTTCCCCAATCCACATCGCCAGCCCAATAACCTCAGCTCTATCTTTAAAACCGTCTCTCAGTTCTTAAACTACAATGTTCGCCAAAACGTTCTTCTCGGTCGTCGCTGCATCGGTCCTCTTTGCGGCTTCTGCGTCTGCCATCTGTCCCGGGTACAAGTTCGGTATCGTTCAGGCTGGAGGCCAAACGAACGGCAACAACGGCGTTTGTAAGTGTTAAAAGCATCAAGCTGCACGCGTGCTCACTGGCAGACCATGATTCCAGGGCAGGTGTACGATAACTCTTGCAACGTCGTTCACCAGGCGACTGGGCAGATGCCGTGCGGTGGTGGCGTGTTCGACTGCAACTCTGCCAAGACCACCTTCACCGGCTTACACCTCAATGGTGCCAAGTAAGCGTTGGCCTTTTTCAATTGAATGTATTTGAAATGTTAACGCACTTGACAGCTATGCTTGCAGCCCCGACACGAACGCTGATTCTTGCAATGGCCAAGCTATTCAAGTCTGTGTAAGTCGGGAGCTATTTTTTTCGCCTCACCACAAGTTAAAACAAATGCTTTGTAGTGCCACTGAACGGCAATTAACCATGCGACGGCCTTCGAATCCGAGACTGTAGAATGTCTGAGCAGCCCGTGTTTACACGAGCTGGACCTACTTTCCCTGCAGTGTGTCAAGGAGGCTAGGAGCAATGGACGTTAGTAGTATTTCTAGTCAAATTTTTCAGTGGCGTCTTGTTTACCTAGAACTGCACTCCACTTTTTAATAATCACCTCGAAGTGTTGCGAAAGATCTGCGAGCCAGTCGTATTTTGGGCGAGCAACGACGAGTGTGATAGCTTGTACCACATCGGTACGACGTTACTGAACGTGCTAGTCGTTGCGGCACTTTGGCTCCAGCAAAGATAGTCATATGTTCGTCTGAATATCAGTGTCGACCCATTGGGTTGATCTCTCTACTTGGTACGTGTATAGAGGTCCACTCCTTCTCCCTATGAAGAATAGGCCATAAGGCAAGAAAATGTTCTCACTATAAAACCGAACCTTCGATATTCCGTCCAGGCTGCAACAGCCAATAGGTCATTTTGCGACGATGATAAACAGATGTCGCCCACCGACCGGGTCACGAGATAGGTACCTCTTAGGCGCCGACAAGGTGTCCATTGGGACATGAATTAATGGGTGATTGTATGTCAGACCACACCAGATGTTATGCAGCTTACCGGCTTAGGGGTCCCTGAATAGAACATGGCTAGTCGAGAAACCCTACTTGAGCGCAACAACTTCCTCGTCCCACACACGGTGGACAAATGCAAAAGAATGCTCGGAGACACATTTCTCAAGTTCCATCTCGGATAGATAAGTACAGTGAGTAGTGTCCGAGTGCACAGAGGTATTTTCATGATTACATTTACTTTTGGTGCAATACACTCCCATGGGAATTGCAGGGGAACGAGTGGCAGCGGGGCAGAGACGACACCAACAACTCGGTGTGGGCTAGGATGATGATATGGACATATTGTGGTTGAGGTTGTAGCTACCGCTATGTCATCATCACGCCCGGGCTGCTACGACTGTCATCGACGAGGTGTCCATGGCAGGTAATGCAGTGTGCAGGGAAGCTGTTGGGGAGTACCTGACCTGTATCAAAAGATGTAAATATAAGCTACAGCGAAGAACACCATAGTCCTCATTGCGGGAACAATTTGCTGCTCTCCAGCACAATATGATATCCTCACTCATTTGGACTTCGACTTGAGAAAGGTGCTCTTGCATGAGCAAATGTGATCGCGTCGTCCATGAGAGGGAAATTTTTGAGCATGAGAACGGAACAGTGAATGTTGGGTGTCTTGCCATGGTGCCCTGAAATCGAATCGGGGGTGTCCAAACCTGAAGGAATTAGGGCACTAGCTGTTCTGGTTCACAAGATATTTCATTTCTGAGATGCGTGCTGCAGAACAAGGAAGTGGCAGCAATTTCGGGGTTTTTCTCTGTCGTCAAACGTTTCCCGAAACCGCTGTAAGTTGTGGTGACGGCAGAGACCCGAACTATCACTGTTTCATCTTCATCGACGACCTGGACAACCGAACGATGGCTTTGGCCGTGCCCTCGACACTCCTCGAGGCGCTTTGGACCGACATTCTACGTGTCCCGCCCACATCAGCGAGAGTGCCATTCGACATCTACACGTTCTTCGCGTATGTCTTACCACCATGTCTTTTTTACCAAATCGTCGCTGTCCTGGTCATTCTCCCTGGCACCCGCGTGCTGCGTATGGCCCTGTGGCCGCTCATCGCCTTTCTTGCACTTCGCGTTGCGATGTTCGTCGACTTTTCATGTGGAAATCCTCAATGGTCGTATTTGAATGTCGGCTGTGTGGTAATTGTGTCTCATTCTCCGGCCCCTTCAAGTACTCTGATCACCGGTTTGCTGTTCGTCTTTGGAATTGATATTCTATCCTGGGTAGATGGTCATGTTTTGCGTTGTCGTCCGCACACTCGATTGGGCTTTCGTGAATGGCCCACTCAAGAGACCCGTCAGACCTGCCGCCTCCTTCGTCGTCGATGCGATCGATCTCACGGTCAATGTTCGTGGAGTCGGCTGGAACTGGTCCAAGGGCATCCGCTTTCCTCCCGACACGCGCCCCACCTCTCGCCTACGCTTCGCAATATACACTCTCATCTCCGCTCTCTATCATAGTTTCATATGCGGCGTACTCCACATCGCCATACAAGCATTTTCCCCAGAAACACTCACCGTCTTGAGCGGAGGCACAATCTTTGACGACACACTTCCCCCCATGATCCGATATGCCCGATCCAGTATCATATCTATCGTCGCTGCATTTCTTTTCTATGCGGACATACAGACGCACTACGACATGGGTACATTCATTGGTGTCGCGGTATTCCAACAAGACCCCGCACAATGGCCCCCCATCTTCGACGCACCGTGGAAAGCGACCTCGCTGCATGATTTTTGGGGTTACAGATGGCATCAACTTGTGAGACGAACATTCATCGTGCTCGGAGGGCGGCCTTTAGGGTTCGTATTCGGACGTGTCGGATACGTCGTGGGATCGTTCCTAGCGTCGGGGGTACTTCACAATGTTATGTTAGCCACGCTCAGTCAGAGCGCCGAACGGTGGACCATGCTCCTCTCATTCGGAATGATGGCTCTTGGTATCATCGTCGAGCGTATGTTCATGCAGGTGACAGGCAGGAGAGTGGGTGGGTGGATTGGGAGAGTGTGGACGATGGCCTGGTTGTTAGTATGGGGGAATACGATAGTGGACGGGTTTGCAAGAGTGGGTCTATTTGCGTGCTGGGACCCATTTGTTACTGCAGCTCCGGTAAAGTGGATCGTGGAGCACTATGTTACAGCGTTGGATAGGTGGCTGAGGGCGCGTGCATCGTAGTGCGGCCTTTCATGGCGGACATGGTACGACATCCACCTGGTTTTGAAACGTGCTAATAGACGCGAAAGGATGATTGTTTCCAATATTCCCCACCGCCAAACGTTGCATCTCACGTCCGAGATGGGAACTTGAGTACAGCGCAGAACGAATTGTTCAGATGGATGGTCGTATAGTGTTCTCCTATGCAAGGTCATGTTCCACTATTGTGTGCAAACACCGGGGTCCTGTTGCAAGAGCTGATTATGGGGTGAGTTGGCCGCTAACTGCCACCTAGGATGATCCGGTCTCCCCTTTATACCGGGGTTCATTTTCATGGCATCATGCCCCCAATGTGTAATTCTCCTAATTTGAAGGAATAGGGGTCAAGTCTTCCTCTCCACGATAACTGTTCCTTCAGAGAAACTGACACTTCTTATGATGCCAATAGAGGGACCGCCGTGTATAATTCTCCGCAATGCCACATTGGTCGCACCTGTAACTTGCCGGATCACCGCCAAGGCAGACCTCTCCAACAGTGCGCCGCAAGAGTGACTTCCTTTATCGTGCTCACTGCTTGAGGTCGACGCAAATGAGTCAAAATATGATTGGTACATATACCTACCTTCCTGTTCACGGGTTCCATAAGGTATCTCGTACTCTGCATCTATTATGACTGAAAAGTTGTGATCCAGATGATGGCAGCCCAGTTCTTGTCATTACATGGTTATCAAGCTAATGCATATTCCTGACGTGGCTTTCTGCAATATGCGCACGGTAAAAACACAGCATGCCAACTACATATTAACATGTAGACCACTCACTCTTGCATTGCCAGAACGGTATAAGCGCTGCGGGCCAACGACGCACCTTGACTGCGGTAACTACTCAGCCCAAATATGTTGAATCAGTACAATCGGCATATACCTGCAGTCACTGGGGCCTCGGAGTCCGACTTAATTTGAACCAAATCCTCAAGACATTAGTGCCGGCCTGTGGTTAGTAGTCTGTTCTGGTTCATCCTCATCGAATGGGTTCGAGTCCAACCTATGCAGGGATGCCTACAGAGTCCGAATTTGTGCGTTCCACTGCCAGAGCGGTTCTTCACTAGTAACGATTTCATGCCTTTCTCAGCATTGATACTCAGTGGTGGGATTCAATTTGTGGCAATATCCGAGTAGGCCGCCAGATTCTGACAAAGCCAGGCAACCTCCTGCGTCAGCCAACGGTGTCCGGATGGCTCTACCAGCAAATAAATATATAAGAAACAACGCCCGACTCAAGCTGACTTGAACTTCTCAGGGTATCCTGCGCAGTCGCCGGAGCATATTGGCATCCGGTGACTTCCACAGGGAACAGCCTTAAATTTTATCGCGTCGAGTCGTTTTACAATAGTAATCAATTGGAACGGCACGCCCGTTCGTATGAAACAGTATTCCATGCTCCACCAGGTTGTTCTTGACAATCTGGGCCTGGATTGGGTGGGTCCCCTTTTTTGGTCCTTGATGGTGGCTTCCATCCAGATACACGGTAATGAAGTATGTTTCGGATATTTGGATTTTTCGATGCGCAGACTTAAGTGCCTGCTTCGGACAGTTTTCCCCCGGCACATCGTTTCTCCTGCAATAGATGTTGTGTCTTCTGTGTTGGCCGCAGCACATATCACCTGTCATATCCCCACGCATTGGCTGACTACCATGTCAACCTCCGGATCGTGGGCTGAGAAGGTAAGAACGTCTGATAGAATGATTTGCATACCCCACTGTGGATGTGACAGGGGCCGATCGTATCGAAGGCCTGTACTGCACCCGTCCCCGAGATGTTATATTGCGACCGCAGTACACTCGTCTCCGCGGAAGGGATACCTCGATTGGAAGGATCAAGACTCAGAAAATGCATAAAAGGCTGGGCCCCATAGCCAAAGGGATCCCCGATCCACATCTCCAGCCCAACAATCTCACCTCTATCTTTAAACCCGTCTCTCAGTTCTTAAACTACAATGTTCACCAAAACATTCTTCCCCGCCGTCGCTGCATCGGTCCTCTTTGCGGCTTCCGCGTCTGCCATCTGTCCCGGGTACAAGTTCGGTATCGCTCAGGCTGGCGGCCAAACGAACGGCAACAACGGCGTTTGTAAGTGTTAACAGCACCAAGCTACACGGGTGCTCACTGGCAGACCGTGATTCCAGGGCAGGTGTACGATAACTCTTGCAAAGTCGTTCACCAGGCGACTGGACAGATGCCGTGCGGTGGTGGCGTGTTCGACTGCAACTCTGCCAAGACTACTTTCACCGGCTTACACCTCAATAATGTCAAGTAAGTGATGGCCTTTTTTCATTTGGATGTATTTGAAATGTTAATGCACTTGACAGCTATGCCTGCAGCCCCGACGCTAACGCTGATTCTTGCAATGGCCAAGCTATTCAAGTCTGTGTAAGTCGGGAGCTATTTTTTTCGCCTTACCACAAGTTATAACAAATGCTTTGTAGTGCCACTAAACGACAATTAACCGTGCGATGGCCTTCGAAACCAAGACTGTAGAATGTCTGAGCAACCCGTATTTACACGAGCGGACAACTTTCCCTGCAGTGTGTCAAGGAGGCTAGGAGCAATGGACATTAGTAGTATCTCTGGTCAGATTCTTCAGTGGCGTCTCGTTTACCTAGAACTGTACTCCACTTTTTAATAACCACCTCGAAGTGTTGCGAAAGATCTGCGAGCCAATCGTATTTTTAGCGAGCAACGACGTGTGTGATAGCTTGCACCACGATAGTACGACGTTACTGAACGCGCTAGACATTGCGGCACTTCGGCCCCGACAAAGATTGAATCATACACTAGTGTGTTCGTCTGAAGATCAGTGTCGTTGATCTCTCCACTTGGTACATGTAGAGAGGTTCACTCGTTTGGGCCATGAGGATAGGTGATGCGACAAGAAACTGTTCTCGCTATGAAGCACAGACTTCGCTGTTCCTTCCCCGCCGTAGCAGCCAACAGGTCGATTCGCGACGATGATAAACGGAAGTTGCCTACTAACCGTACCATGGAAAAGTTGTCTCTCAGGCGTCGACGACGCGCCCATTGGGACATAAATTATTGATAGATCGTATGCTGGACCAAACCAGATATCATGCAGCTTACCGACTTCAAGGAGCATGGCTAGTTGATCCTACTTGAGCGCAAGAGCTCGTCCTGCACGTGGCGGACAAACGCAAGAGGACGCCCATCACGGGACGAAGCAGGTGTGCTCGCACTACCTGGAAACGCATCGACGCGGACCATCTCAAGGCCACTCATCAAAATACCCCTGTGTACATTTGACCACCATCAACGGAAGAAAAAATACATACCTTTGAAATACTCGAACGTGCCTCCCAAATTCCTTGCATTGCCCTCATAGCCGACGACGTTACCTGCCACCCAAATATTGTTCATGACAAATTTGCTGTTCGACATAATGGCCCAGTTTTTACCACCTGAAGGGGAGGTCGCTGGAACCGAGACGCTTGCCTGCATCGACTTCAACAGGGTGTTCTTTACCGCCTAGGCTGGGAGCAGGGTATTCCAATCCTTCCCTGGCACCTAAAGAACGCGATGACAAGTATTCCGAAACATGTGTAGTTGGCTTATATCTGAAGCGGGGTCGCAAAGAACAACTTGATTTGGACTAATCCACAAGACACTGCAGCGTATCGGTCTGTGGCTAGTAGCATGTACTAGTTCATCCTCATCGAACGGATTGGAATTGAACCTACTGCCAGAAACGTCTACAAAGTCCAAATTTGTGCGTTTCATCGCCAAGTTGGTTCTTCACCACTACCAATCTCACACCTTGCTTAGTAGTGGCATTCGACGTTTATCGTAATATGTGAGTAGACCGCCCTGGTAACCGAGACTCTGACACAATGCAGAAAGCCTTCATTGAGGCTTCCTGCGTCGGCCAACCATGTCCGGATGACAGTACTGGCGTTTCTACCAGCAAAAAAATATGCAAAAAAAGGCATCCGACTCGAACTGGGTTGAACTTCTCAAGGGCATCCCGTGCAGTTGCGGCAGCGCATTGGCATCAGTAAACTCTTCTGCAGGAAATCGCCCTAATTTTCACCACGTTGAGTCGTTTGCAAATTATACAGTCATCAAATTCAAACTTGGCCAGGCTGTTCTTGAAAATCTGGGTTTGGTTTGGGTACGTACCATTTTTTTTTGTTCTCGTTCACAACTTCTGTCCAGGCACACGGTAATGAAGTATGTTTCGGATATTTGGAGTTTTCAGTGCGCAGTCTTAAGTGCCTGCTCCGGACAGTTTTTCCCGGGGTATATCATTTCTCCTGCAATAGATGTTGTGTCTTCTGTGTTGGCCGCAGCACATATCACCTGTCATATCCCGATGCCGTGGTTGACTACCCTATCAACGTCCGGATCATGAGCGGAGAAGGTAAGAACCTCTGATGGAATGATTTGCATACCCCTATGTGGATGTGACAGGGGCCGGTCGCATTGACGGCCTGTATTACACCCGTCTCCGAGACGCTGCATTGCGACCGCAGCACACACGTCTCCGCGGAACGCATACCTCGATTGGAAGGATCGAGACTCAGAGAATGTATAAAAGGCTGCCCCCCATAGCCAAAGAGTTCCCCAATCCACATCTCCAGCCTAATAATCTCAGCTCTATCTTTAAAGCCGTCTCTCAGCCCTTAAACTACAATGTTCACCAAAACATTCTTCTCTGTCGTCGCTGCATCGGTCCTCTTTGCGGCTTCTGTGTCTGCCATCTGTCCTGGGTACAAATTCGGTATCGCTCAGGCTGGCGGCCAAATGAACGGCAACAACGGCGTTTGTAAGTGTTAACAGCATCAAGCTACACGCGTGCTCACTGGCAGACCATGACTCCAGGGCAGGTGTACGATAACTCTTGCAACGTCGTTCACCAGGCGACCGGGCAGATGCCGTGCGGTGATGGCGTGTTCGACTGCAACTCTGCCAAGACCACCTTCACCGGCTTACACCTCGATGGCGTCAAGTAAGTGTTAGCCTTTTTCAATTGAATGTATTTGAAATGTTAATGCACTTGACAGTTATGCTTGCAGCCCCGGCACTAACGCTGATTCTTGCAATGGCCAAGCTATTCAAGTCTGTGTAAGTCGGGAGCTATTTTTTCGTCTCACCACAAGTTATAACAAATGCTTTGTAGTGCCACTGAACGACAGTTAACCGTGCGACGGCCTTCGAATCTGAGACTGTTGAATGTCTGAGCAGCTCGTATTTACACGAGCGGACAACTTTCCCTGCAGTGTGTGGAGGAGGCTAGGAGCAATGGACATTAGTAGTATTTCTAGTCAGATTCTCAGTGGTGTCTCGTTCACTTAGAACTGCATTCCACTTTTTAATAACCACCTCGAAGTGCTGTGAAAGATTTGTGAGCCAATTGTATTTTTGGCGAGCAACGACGTGTGTGATAGCTTATACCACAATGGCACGACGTTACTGATGCGCTAGACATTGCGGCACTTCGGCCCCGGCAAAGATTGAATCGTACGCTAGTGTGTTCGTCTGAAGGTCGGTGTCAACCTATTAGGTTGACCTCTCTACTTGGTAGACCTTTTGCCCCATGAGGGTTGGCCATGCGAGAAGAAAATGTTCTCGCTATGAAGCAGAGACTTCGAGGTTCCGTCCATGCCGTAGCAGCCAACAGGTCCTTTTGCGACGATGATAAACGGAAGTCACCCACTAGCCGTGGCAAGGGCCAGGTGTCTCTCCGGCGTCGACGAGGCGCCCATTAGGACATAGATTATTGACAGACCGTATGTCAGACTAAACTAGAAATCATGTAGCGTACCGGTTGCGAGGACCATACTTGAGCGCCAGTGCTAATGGGGATCTGACACCTGGTTATATGTTTCGTGTGTAGCTCGTCAGGCTGGAAGGAAAGTTTGAGCACGTCACCATGCTGTTTGGCTCAGAGAGGCTGACCGGATATTCTTCCCTTCCTCGGAAAGCCGCCTCGACTCGCTGAACTTTGAGCAGGGATGTTATCTTCGTACTCCTTAAGTGCAATGACTTCGAGTGTCATGGCAGTGGGTGAGCACATCCATCTTTGTACAACCACCCCAGACCAAGACACCACCCAGATATTGTCCACACTCAAACCCGCATCACTCCTGAACCTCGCCTTCCTATGAAAATCTCGGGTCCGAGTCGTGTGGTATCCCAGCGAGAACAGGTATCGTTCACGTGGTGGTCTCCAATACAAGATTTTCGTGGATATAAGACGCGGAAAGCTCGCGTAGGTGGGCGGTCATGTCAAAGACGAGTCATCACCAGCCTGACTACACGTCCAAACGAAGCCAGGTGCCCTCCTCGATGTCATGCTTCAGCGTACGGGAAGTGGGTAGATGTGTGTGTATATCCCACGTGCCGGATCGACGGAGGCGGAAGATGTCACCCTTGAACTCGGACGCCGGGTCATCGTAATCTGGGCTACTGTGGTGAAGTCGAGAGGTAATTCACGGACAGAAGTGCGAAGAGGGTTGAAGACATTAGAATGGGATGCTCTCTTCCAGAGTTAAGAACAGCTCCAGTCGCTCTGCCGCGACGCCCAAATGGAAGATAAAGTGAAGGGTAGCCAGCCTGGAGTCCTTTGTTGATTTAGTATCCCGCGTCGTGTGAGTCGAGATGCGTGGCTACAAAGACGACCAAGCAGACGGTCCCTGCGGCGTTCTTCGCTTCGGGCCGTGCCGGATAACCGATACACAACTTTTTGCAAAAGCCCTCTGGGCACCGAAGGAAGCTTGCGTTAATCAAAGGATCCATCAGCATTGACCCATACAGCCCAGTCAATTTCTACGGTTACACGATGCGAGCCGCATTACCGCACGAAAAACTGTATTCGCCCGAACGAGCCTTCAGCTCAGGGTATGACCCACGAGTCTATCAAACCCGACAGACTGTGTAATGACAACCAATGCGGATATCAGTTCACGTGTATTAGTGACGACAGTGCACTAGTCAAAAAAGGAGCTGTAGACTTGTGGAGATACCTACTATATAACCACGTTCATCTCGACTTCTCTTCTGGAGAAGTCGTGGCGAGGATTCCAGTTTGCAACGAGTCGACCGGGATAATACGCACACAGTACAATTGGTCCATCGAAACGGATGACACTCGCATGGCATCTATGAGTAAGTGGACAAATCGTTCAAATTTTTTTGATTGTGATCACTTACACAGGATATCCCTTGCACAGTTCCAGGCAACACAGCTCCGTGGGCCACAGGACTTATCACCCACCATCGGTCTTTCTTGCTGATCCATGCACTATTTGCTTTGGCAAATACATCCCTGGAGGGGATCACTGCGATACTTGTAGTACTTTTCATGGACATGGTACACCGCATCGAAGAGGAGTGGTCCACACTTGTCTCGAGCATTCAAAATAGGGCCATCCCAGATTTCGAACAGATAGGCCACGTCCGGCCTTACCTGCAGGTGAGTAATTAGAGTGGTACTGCATATTGACGGAATCTAACTATACCAGCTTAACATGCAGGCAGACCCACAGTGGGCAGATGAAGTTCAGGACATTGGACCTCCTCTTTCTAGTCCTGGATGGGCCCAGCGTGTTTGGCCAAATCTAAAGGTCCTTTCAGGCGTTTGTAGCGGTACATTCGCTACGGTACTACCTCAGGCGAGGTCAGTCCTTGGACCGAACGTAGTTATCCACAACTCTTGCTATTTATGTACGGAATGCCTCATAGGCAGATCCCTCAACTTCGACGATACCGAGACATTTGTTGTTGCAACCAACGACCTCATCGAGTTTCTTGACATGACGGAACCACAGACACACGGACAAGTGCTTCAAGCGGTATGCGTCCCGTTTTCATCCTGGTGTTCGACTGATGCGTTCCCATCAGTGGGACCTTCAACCGGGGAAGTTCTACCAGCCTGTGTCTTCCCATGATGGACTATGGAGATACTTTATAGATGACATCATCCAAGTGACCGGATTTGACCCGCGTAATGGGTTGCCGGTATTTAGGTACTCCAGGCGGAAGAAGTAAGCAAAATTCCTTTGGTGACTTGTTATACTCTGCTGACTATGATGCCCTCGTGCACAATCGTGAAGCCTGGAGCTCCAGCTGCCGCATGCCATGATCACAGAAGCTGATCTTGTCAGCGCGATTCACCCGATCAGCCTATTATAGCAATCTGCACAGTCGATGCAGGTATGACTCGATGAAGCTCGAGCTGTGTTCGTACAGATGATGGGTAGGAGGGTGGATGGGTGGATTGGAGTATGTGGGCGATGGCCTGATTGTTGATATGGGGGAATATGATGGTGGAGTGGACGGGGTTGCGAAAGCGGGGCTGTTTGCGTCCTGAACTTATTTACTGTTGTAGCCTCGGCAAAGGGAATCGTGGGGCACTGTTTGGTTAGACGGTTAAGGGTGTGTGCATCGTAGCACTTCCTTTGTCGGACACGGTATGTACGACATTTGCTTGGTTTCGGGACGTGCTAATAACCACCAAAGGATGACCATTCCCAACATTCCCCACGATCCATCATTGTGTCTCTTGTTAGGTATGAGAACGTGAGCACAGCGCAAAACGAATCATTCGGATGGATGGTCGTGGTACAGTGTTCTTCTATGCAAGATCACGTTCTCCACTATTTCGTGCGAACACAAGGGTTCTGTTGCCCGCCAGCAGGTGAGTCAGTCGCCAACGTACTATAATCCAGGGATTTCTGCGACACCATGTCCTGAATGGAAGAATAAGAGTTAAGTATGCAAGAGATTATTCCGTGAAGTTCACTGACAATTTAGAACACCTCCCCTGCCCCTTCATTTAATGGAGGCCCCTCTAACCTCTCGCCCACCCTACAGTAGCACCAAATTACCTGACGCTTCTTTGTGATGGGGTGATAGAAGCCGAGTGCGTTGTCCTCGATGCTACTTTCCGTAGCATATCTGATTTACTGCCTGCCAATCAGTGACGTTCGGCGTGAATAGAGATGGCATACATGACAAATCGCACCAGCATACCCGAAAAGTGGACATTGGGAATTTCGCGACCTTTCGCTTGATGTTCATTACTTCGGTCTCGCATGATGCATCGACAGGGCGCGGAGATGAGGAACGACGCATCAAGGTGGAATTACATATACCTACCTATGTCTGGTTCACGAGTTCCTCAAGGTACCTTGTTCTCTTCACCCATACGACATATTGACCGACCAGTAGCCATTCAGATGCCGGTACCCCAGTCCATGTTATTATGTACATCGACAGCAAACTAATGTATATTTCGCAGATGCCAGTGCCGTCTGCAATAAGTTCACGGCCGAAACGCGACACACCAACTGCATATCACTACGTGGACAGCTCACTCTTGCGTTTCCAGAATGGTGTATGCGCCACAGGGAAAAGACATACCCTGACTGCGGTAACTGCCCATCTCAAATCACGCTGAACCAGTGTAGCCGGTTTATATCTGAAGCGGAGTCTTGGAGTACGACTTAATCTGGACCGATCCTCAAGACACTGTGCAGCGTGTCGGCCCGTGGCTAGTAGCGTGTACTGGTTCATCGTCATCGAACGAATTCGAATTGAACGTACTGCCAGAGATGTCTACGAAGTCCAGATTTGTGCGTTTCACCACTGAGATGTTTCTTCACCGGTGGCGATCTCACACCTTGCTCAGCGGTGGCATTCACCATATGTGAATGGACTGCCCTGGTAACAGAGATTCTTGTATAATTAAGACAACCTCCAGCGAGGCTTCCTGCGTCGGCCAACCATGTCCGGATGCAGTACTGGCGTATCTACCAGCAAAAAAATATGCAAAAAAGGCGCCCGACTCGAACTGAGTTGAACTTTTCAGGGTATCCTGCGCAGTCGCGACAGCGTATTGGCGTCTGGGGACTTCTGCAGGAAATCTAGGTTTGGTTCGGGTACGTACCTTTTTTCCTTGGTTCTCGTTGGCGGCATCCGTCCAAGCACACGGTAATGAAGTAGGTTTTGGATATTTGGATTTTTCAATGCGCAGTCTTGAGTGCCTGCTTCGGACAGTTTTTTTACCGGTATATCATTTCTCCTGCAATAGATGTTGTGTCTTCTGTGTTGGCCGCAGCACATATCACCTGTCATGCCCCCACGTATTGGTTGACTACCGTATCAATCTCCGGATCATGGGCTGAGAAGGTAAGAACGTCTGATGGAATGATTTGCATACCTCAGTGTGGATGTGACAGGGGCCGATCGTATCGAAGGCCTGGACTGCACCCGTCCCGAGATGTTGCATTGCGACCGCAGTACACTTGTCTCTGCGGAACGCATACCTCGATTGGAAGGATCGAGACTCAGCAAATGCATAAAAGGTTGCCCCCCATAGCCAAAGAGTTCCCCAATCCACATCGCCAGCCTAATCTCACCTCTATCCTCAAAGCCGTCTCTCAGTTCTTAAACTACAATGTTCACCAAAACATTCTTCTCTGCCGTCGCTGCATCGGTCCTCTTTGCGGCTTCTGTGTCTGCCATCTGTCCCGGGTACAAGTTCGGTATCGCTCAGGCTGGAGGCCAAATGAACGGCAACAACGGCGTTTGTAAGTGTTAACAGCATCAAGCTACACGCGTGCTCACTGGCAGACCATGATTCCAGGGCAGGTGTACGATAACTCTTGCAACGTCGTTCACCAGGCCACTGGGCAGATGCCGTGCGGTGGTGGCGTGTTCGACTGCAACTCTGCCAAGACCACCTTCACCGGCTTACACCTCAATAATGTCAAGTAAGTGTTGGCCTTTTTTCATTTGGATGTATTTGAAATGTTAATGCACTTGACAGCTATGCTTGCAGCCCGGACACTAACGCTGATTCTTGCAATGGCCAAGCTATTCAAGTCTGTGTAAGTTGGGAACTATATTTTCCCTTACCACAAGTTATAACAAATGCTTTGTAGTGCCACTGAACAGCAATTAACCGTGCGATGGCATTCGAATCTGAGACTGTAGAATGTCTGAGCAGCCCGTATTTACACCAGCCGGACAATTTTCCCTGCAGTGTGCCAAGGAGGCTAAAAGCAACGGACATTAGTAGTGTTGCTAGTCGGATTTTTCAGTGGTGGCTCGTTTACTTAGAACTATACGGCACTTTTTAATAACCACCTCGAAGTGCTGCGAAAGATCTGCGAGCCAATCGTATTTTTGGCGAGCAACGACGTGTGTGATAGCTTGTACCACAATGGTATGACGTTACTGAATGCGCCCACGGCATGGACTGGGCGACTCTCGGGCGTCAATGAGGTGCTTATTGGGGCAGAAGTTATTGAGAGATCGTATTTTAGACCAAACCAGATATCACGTAGTGTGCCGGGTACGAGATCCCTGAATAGGGAATAAATGTTAAGGGGAGGAGTTGGTTGAGAAAACCTACTTGAGAGCAAGAGCTTCCACGTCCCGCACACGGCGGACAAACGCAAGATTACGCCCATCGCAGGACATAGCAGGCCGGCTCGCACAACCTGAAAAAGCATCTACAAGGACTCCCTCAAGCCCGCTCGTTAGATTCTTTGAGAACATGGAGTACGTACCCTTGTGTGCACCTGATTGCCATTAACGGGGGACGAGATGAATACCTTTGGAATACCCGAACGTGCTTTGCGAGTCTTACAACATCCTCATAGACAACGATGACATCTGCCGCCCATGAAAATTGTTCAATAGAATGTTACATATTTACCGTCTAGGCTGGGAACAGGGTATTCCCATCCCTCCCCGGCGCCCAAAGAATGCGACGAGAGGTACCATTTGGGCAATATGATTTCGTTCCAGGACAGGTACCAGCAGTTATATGTCTCGTCTGTAACTCGTCTGGCTGGAAGCAAAATTTGACCACGTCAACACGCTTTTGGCTCAGAAACGCCGACCAGAGTTGATTTGGCATCTCGTTCTGCATCAGAATGCATGGCTGCAACGATGACTAAGCGGATCCTTCACCGGTTCTTCGCTTCGGGCCGTTCCGAGTAGTCGCCCTGGACGCCACAGGACGCCACTCACTTGTGCATCATTCATCTGCCAGTCGCAGATCGCTGAAAAAGTTTGCGATAGCCAAGGGATCGGTATTAACCAATACAGCCAGTCATTTCTACAGTTGCAGATACGAGCCGTATCACTTACACGAACTGGAATCTGGTTCGCTTGAACGAGCACTCAGTTCAAGGAAGGTATGATTAGCACTCGCTAGTCTATTAAAGTTCCATCAGTCTTGACAAACTGTGATAACAGCCAGTGTAAATATTGGTTCACGTGTATCAGTGACGTCGAGGGGCGCACTAGTCAGCAAAAGGAACCATAGACATGTGGAGATTCCTAGTATATAACAACGTTCATCTCGACCTCTCTTCACCAATCTGGGTCTTGAGCTACCAATGCCTACCACCACGGTACACCCGATTACTGCCTTGACCCCAGAGCTTGAAGCGGTCCTGAAAGAGGACACGGACCGTCACTTAAGGAACCTGATAGCGGCCAATATCGGGACCCAGTATGCTCGTAGTTCCCCCCAACTCTCAGACTTCTATCTGGCCGTCAAAGATAAGGATGTACAGAACGACGAAACTGTCCTCTCCGATTTCCGTCGTCTTATCTCACCAACAGACTACGAAACTTACCGTCCGTTTTTTGAGAAGTTCAATTCCCGCCCTTGCAGATTGTCCGAAGTCGAGAATATGCTTGCACCGGGTTTGCCCGCTTACATCCCTCTCTCGAGTGCCACTTCGGGCAAGAAATCCAAGCAATTTGCCAAGTACTTTCGATCTCAGCCCCGTTCTACCGGCATCTCGTCGTTGTCTGTAGAAACTGCTGCACGTTTTGTTACTTTGGCGTACAGAGACCCGGTAGTCGTCGTAACAGATTCTGGGGAAGTCGTGGCGAGGATTCCAGTTTGCAACGAGTCGACCGGGATAACACGTACACAACACAATTGGTCCATCGAAACGGATGACACTCGCATGGCATCTATGAGTAAGTGGACAAATCGTTCAGATTTTTTTGATTGTGATCACTCACACTCGATATCCCTTGCACAGTTCCAGGCAACACAGCTCCGTGGGCCACAGGACTTATCACCCACCATCGGTCTTTCTTGCTGATCCATGCACTATTTGCTTTGGCAAATACATCCCTGGAGGGGATTGCTGCGATGTTTGTAGTACTTTTCATGGACATGGTACACCGCATCGAAGAGGAGTGGCCCACACTCATTTCAAGCATTCGAAATGGAACCATCCCAGATTTCGAACAGATAGGCCACGTCCGGCCTTACCTGCAGGTGAGTCATCAGAGTGGTGTTGCATAGTGTCGAAAACTGACTACACCAGCTTAATATGCATGCAGACCCACAGCGGGCAGATGAACTTCAGGACATTGGACCTCCTCTTTCTAGTCCTGGGTGGGCCCAACGTGTTTGGCCAAATCTGAAGGTCCTTTCAGGCGTTTGTAGCGGTACATTCGCCAGGGCACTACCCCAGGTCAGGATGTCCACCTTTCAGAGCAGATCGGTGGACCTCACTTCAGTTAGGCGAGGTCAATCCTTGGACTAAATGTAGTCGTCCACAACCCTTGTTACCTTTGCACAGAATGCTTCATAGGTAGACCCCTTAACTTCGACGATACCGAGACATTTGTTGTTGTAACCACCGACCTCATCGAGTTTCTTGACATGACAGAAGAACGAACACATGGACAAGTCCTTCAAGCGGTAAGCGTCCTGTCTTCATCCTGGTCTTCGACTGATGCATTTCTGTCAGTGGGACCTTCAACCGGGGAAGTTCTACCAACCTTTATCAACGACCCATGATGGACTATGGAGATACTTTATAGATGACGTCATCCAAGTCACCGGATTTGACCCGCGTAATGGGCTGCCAGTATTTAGGTACTCCAGGCGGAAGAAGTGAGGAAAATTCCTTTGGTGACTTGGTTTAATCTGCTGATTATGATGCCCTCATATACAATCGTGAAGTCTGGAGCTCCGACTGCCACATGCCATGATCACAGAAGCTGATCTCGTCTGCGTGATTCATGCGATTAGTGGAAAGGATATAGTAGAGGTAGAAGAGTTCACAACAGTCGTCGATGACCGCAAGTTCCCCCTAACAGTCGGATTTTTCATCTCAGTTAAGGGCGACATAGGTACTGCAGTCTTTTGTCGTTGACTCGTACCACGAAACTCATGTAAGCTAGGCCCCAATGCGAAATCGGCGAGACAGAAGGCTTTCGCAGCCTTCGTTGCAACCAGTGACGAACACCAAATTGCATTCGACACGGATGAATTTGGTTTGCCCACAATCCGCATTGTGAAATCCGGAACATTTGCAGATTATCGGCGGTGGCGAGGAGAAAGTCTGAATCTTAGCGTTGTGCAGAGCAAGCTTCCCTCTGTGCTTTCTGACTCTAAGGCTCAAGAGTGGATGACGGAGAGGGTCATGTTGGAGCTCTGATTGCAGTTCATCGATAAGTAGCCTGGTTCATCACCATGATCGCAACAATGTATTATAGCAATCTGCGCAGTCGATGCAGAGTATGAATCGCTGAAGCCAGCCCGGTGTATCCTGTAGGACCCAACCAATATGAGTCATACGCATTTCCTCGAACAGGACCTCGGTTGAGCATCAGAAAAATACATGTGACTATATGGCGATCGATTGATTCAGACGAACTTGCACCATGAAAGACTATGGGACCATACTGTGTAACAGTTCCAGAGACCGCGACTTGCAACTTATACCCAAGTACGACCCAGTAGTCCTTTACATACTTTGTGCAGACGAAAACACCGGATCTGGCAGAGCTCAGCGCTCAGCACTCAGGGATCATTACTACATAAGACCTGCACTGCCCAGCGTGCAGATCACATATCAGGTACCGCGAGTATTAACCTCTGCATTGCCATCGTATCGTTCCTATCCCCTCTAAACTCCAAGGCAACTAGCTGCGTTGATGGGCTTGCTAGCGATGATGATGGGTGCGTACCAGTAGTCGCAGAGGCTGAGGCAGCCCTACTGATAGTTCGCTGGGGTGGTCAAGATGTGAAACAGATCGACATTGTATCTCAGAGTGATGTATGGGCAGTCAACTTCGCGGGCGAAAGTCAGGTCATAGGAGGAAATACCAACGGTGACATTCGTCGATGGCAGATTGAAGATGGGCAGCAACGGGGTCCAGCCATGCAAGGGAGTGGCCATATTGAATCTGTTGTCGTCTCCCAGGATGGCCAGTGGATTGTGTCCGGCGACCGAGGATGGAAGACGATCGTCTGGAACGCGGCCACTCACGAAAAAGTGCGCGAGTTCGCAGAAAATCCTTACTGGGTACACGGAGTCGATATCTCGGGCGACGGTACTAAAATTGCGTCTACGAGTACTAATACTGTCCTGATATTCAGCCTCACGTCTGATACCTGTGCTCTCCCTCTCCTTCCACACGATGGCGTTACTGCTGTCAAGTTTCCCCCAGATGGGAGTCGATTTGCTACCGCCTCGTGGATTTACGGCTTCCGTGTCTACAACACTCACGATGGCAGTATCTTATTCGATTCAGGTAAAATGGGTTCAACTGGTGCATGGCCAGTCGCTCCGTTGGCCTGGTCGCCCGATGGCCAGACGCTGTTCGTCGCAAGCAAGGGCAAAATTATCTATTTCGACCTTTCCAAGTTTTCGTCTTCGGAATGGTCAATTCATGAAAACCAATCTGCAGTCCATATAGCATCCAACGGCAGATTCATTGCATGCGCGGCAGGCTTATCGGTTTCACTATGGGATTGTGTGTCCCACAAACAGATTAGTAGCATTATCACACACGCTGCAGAGGTCAAATGCGTTGCCCTCTCACCAAGCGGGGGCTATCTCGCATGTGGAAATGGCAGGAACATCACAGTTCATAATCTCAGAGAAGTCCTTCCCTATAAGTATTTCGATGGTGGTGTAAGTGCACATCCTCTCATGAAACTCACATCACTAAGAATCGTCATGCTGTTCTCGTGCCTTCTGTACGCTTTAATCCGTCTGCAACTCCATGCTTCCCAGCTCCCACTCATGCAATTAAGCCACGAGACCCTCACATCATGGACACAGGACGACCTGATGAACACTGAAGTGTTACTGTCGGAGGAGGTTGCGGGTGCTTCAAGTCCTGGCCATTGTGTGCTAGCAAACAGAGCTCTTGTAAGAGCACGTTTGAGACATTTGACTCTTGCGATAGAGGACGCTGAGGAGGTCGGTCTGCTTTTTCTCTACTGCATGCACATGTTTGCTCACACATGCATCTCAAGTCCCTCCGGGTTCGGCCGTCGCCGATCGGCCATATTGCGATGGCGGTCGTTCTACTTGCCCAGGGGGATCGAGAGGGTGCGCTATGGACATTCGACTTTGCCACCCATGATTGTGCATTGCATGACAACAGATTGCTTTTACTACTGAAGGTATGTGAGGTGATCGAGATGGATGGTTGTCACAATTAATCTATGTCCCAATCAGTCGATTCTTGTGTTCGAATCTGGAAATCAAGAAGAGGCGATTGTGCGGGTAGGGTACCTTACTGCGAGAGCGAACAACAACTACGATGACGACGGTGCCGCCTACATTTACTCCCAGGCACGTGCTCTACATGATGTGAGCGTAAAAGTATCGTTGCTGATCCATTCCGCAGATCCTTGGAATTATGTACATGAAGAGCGGAAATTACGGACGAGCAATACCATTGATCGAGCGTGCGCAGAACCTAGCCCCCATGAACAAACAATGTCCTCCACTGGTGACGATCTCGCTCGTAGGTCTTGTGCTCTTACTACCCTTCAATCTGACCCTATATGAAGATATTTGGGTGGAGTTTCAATGGGTTGGACCTTACTGCCCAGCAACGTCTATGTGAAACGCTCTATGCTGCAGGACGTATGGCCGAAGCTTTGGAGATCCTCCTCAATATCGTCAGGACATCTGACGAGGAGATTCAGGCGAGCAAGGAAACTGCAGATTGGGTCACAGGTATGTCTTATAGGTGTTAGTCAGGTTGACGTTGCACGTTCATGTCCATCATCAGATTTCACCAAAAGATACGTTTTAACACCTGAGTTTGTTGGCAACAAAGCTTTGGGATCTGCGAAACACGAAGATGCAATAACACAGTACCCTGCTGCGTTGCCTCCAAGTCCCACAAGTTTGTTTATCATGCGGAGTAGAACTCGAGCGGCAAGAGGTTTGTGGGAGGATGCACTACAGGATGCGAACGAGGTATGAATGGTATTCTTCTTGTGTGAGTCGGTTCCCTACAATGACCATTAGGCCGTGAAAGCGGATCCCTCCAGCCCTTTGGGGTATGAGGTCAAACACGTAACACTGCATGGTGCAAAACGGTATGACGAGGCGATCGATGCTTTCAAGTCTATGCTGCACGTAATTGAACAATCCCATGATCCTCTTATCAGGCGTATGTACCTCCTGTATGAATTTGTTACCACAATTGACGATTTCATAGAACTGCGCAAGAACTACATTTCTCCGTCAGAGACGATTGCAGCTATTGATTCTGTTGTCCGCAGGATCCTTAGAAACTGCCCCCTCATCGTCATTGATGTCATCACTGGTTGCCTTTGTGACGGCCCTGAGCGAATCCGTACTTTCAAGGCACATCCATTATTCAAAGAGCTTGTTTCATCTATGACGACAGAAGTGGACGACGAGCGGATTCTACGAGTGGTTGCAAGGTTTTTTGGATATGTGATGTTCTCTCACGCATGGGAGGGGAGCGAGCCGTCATTCCAGGATGTCAACATAGTCAAATCTGTGTGGAAACTCCCTGACATGCCCCTGAATGAGAAGTTGCGAAATTTCTGCAAGGAGACACGCAGACTTGGTTATAATTGGGCATGGTCAGATACTTGTTGTATCGACAAGTCCATGAGCTCCATCCTCAACCAATCCCTTACATCTATGTACAAATGGTATGCAAATTCGGCAGCCACGCTCGTATACCTTGCCGGCGTAGCGCATCCGTCCAAGCCCGGGGACCTTTTGCATAGCTTATGGATGACTCGAGCATGGACTTTACAGGAGCTCCTCTCTCCAAAAGTCATTCTTTTCTATGATTCCAAATTTAAATTATACCTCGGTGATACTAGTGCGAACCACAAGGAATCTCCGGAGATCATGCAAGAACTAGCAGACGCTATCAAGATTTTCCGTGGACATATCGTCTCGTTCTCTCCAGACGATCTCGGGGTCCGGGAAAAACTTCGTCTGGCCTCGACGCGCAATGCGACGGTCGAGGAAGACGTCGCGTACTCTCTCATTGGCATATTCAAGTCAGACATTAACCCTCGCTATGGCGAAGGACCCGACGCTCTCGGACATCTCTTGGAGGAGATTGTTGCCCGCTCCGGCGAGGTCTCCGTGCTCGCATGGTCAGGGAAGTCATCATCATACAACAGCTGTCTCCCAGCTTCCGTTTCCGTCTACAACCAAACTCCATACAACCCTCCATCACTCGACGGGGAAGAAATGGAAAGGTGCATCAAAGAATTACGCGACAAGTTGCCCCAGCAAGAAGCGCAGAGAATATATAATAAGATCAGCCGTCTTCCCCCTGCCCGTTTTGCCGCCCGACGTCTATACCTTCCGTGCACCGTCTTCTCTGTGAAAAGTCTCGAGAAGCCACGCAGAGGCAATGATCAGTTATATCATGCTAGGGTATCGGGGCTCGGCCAAGTAGAGTTCACGACCGCAGACGATCTCTCGTTGAACATGCCATGGAAAATCGTCCTAGCGCATCCGTGGATCCGTCATATTCGAGGTCCGAGTAGTGGGTTTGCATGGAGAGATGACTCTGACTCGGATACTGACTCTGGCTCGGTTTATCACGACGCTGAATCGGATGTGGTTGGGCCGCCTTCGCCATCACACGTTGTCCCTATTACTATGCCTCAGGTAGATGACTATACTCGAGCACTACAGATGATTGCTCGCCTCGGACAACCGTTCAACGCTTTACTTCTCGTGCAACAGCCGAATGGAGAGTACAAGAGGGTTGCTGCAGAGAACGAGATTGTCGTCTCGGGTCTCGGGACCAACATCACTTCCAAGAACATTCTGGCAGCAGTCTTGGAAATCCTTTGACGTGTGTCAGCCTTTCGTCCTTTATCGGTCGTTTTTCTTTTTCTTGGCTCGTTTGTTACATTGAAACGGAGACGGAGCCTCTGGAGTGCTTGTGACAACACCCCTTACTTGATACCTGAAACGGAGTTGGAGATCTATTCATACTCATATATTGCCATGCATGGACGACGAGGATCTCAGTGACTACTCCTTCCATTTGTACTACATATGCATAGCATCCTAGAGTAGTAGCCTAGGCTTTGCAACCCTCAGACTCGTTACGTAATTATCGTGCGGTAATGCGTTAACACTCAACTTTTAAGCCACCTTGTTCGACACGCACGCACTCTTCGTGCCCGTCTCGTCGGTGTATCTCTCTTACTTTTGTCGCTAACCTAGTCATCCTCCCTGACATGCGTACATTGGGTACCGCCTTATGGTCGCCTATCGTCTCCCCTGCATTTCGCACTGCAATGTCCATCGCATTTTCAGGTAGGAATTCTCAACTGACGTATTCAAATGTTGAGTTTGGGGCATGTACGCCCTATTCTCCGCCTTCTTCAAGTACTCTGAATGCCGATTCGCCGCCGATGTTTGGATTTGAGGTTTCAAGTGACCTGTCAGGCCTTCTTCCTCCTCATCGATGCACTCGACCCCGCGACGCATGTTCTCAGCGTTGGCTGGGACTAGTCCAAGGGCATTCGCTCTCCCCCCGTCACACTCCCTACTTCTCCCCTACGGACATAGTATACGGTCGCTCTGCCACCCTCTACCACAGTTTCATATGTCGCATACTCCGCATTGTCATACAAGTATTTCCCCCAAAACACTCATCTTCCTAAGCGGAAGCACGATCTTTGACGACACACTTGTCCCCCTGATCCGATGCGCTCAATCTAGTATCATGCCCACTCACTGCGTTTGCTATCCGTAGATTTCGGGACTTGAACGTCTTCAGCTTGGCATGTTTTCATTACATTGAATGCTGTGAATGTAACGGCATTTGTCGTTCCTATTATGATGAAAAGCCCACCAAAGCGAGGCGAGGCGTGTCGAGAGTGCTCCACGGAGTTCACTGACGATTTAGAATGACATCCATCTCCAATGTCGTTCGTTCAGTCGGGGCTTCTCTAACCTCCCGCCCACCCTACTGCAGCGGCACGTCAACTGTTCCTTCAGAACAGCTGATGCTTCTGATAGAGGGACTGCCGGATATGTTCCCTGCAACACTTCAGCAGCGCGTGTAATTTCTCGGACGAATGGCATGTCAGACCTCTCCAACAGTACGCCACGAGAATTGGACAAACCTAGGATGCGTGTTAACCAGCGACGTTCGGCATAAACCAAGATGTTTTTGATGGATCGTACTGGAAAGGTGGCAAACTGGACATGGCGAATTCCGTGACATCGCGACAGATGTCATCCACGACGCATTGCTAGAGGGCTTGGCCTTTCTATAGGTAATAAGACCATAATATGCAGTGCCTCCTCAGGCGGCATTCTCAAACGGTCATCCATGCCTTAGAACACGAGCTTGCAGGAAGTAAACTGCGTGTAGTAGACGACGAGGGGGAGCTAGTCGGGTGCGTTTCAGTCTTATATTTCCCTCCTTATACCTATTGTACAGACAGGCTCATGACCATGTGAAAATTGTGAAGACACGCAAGCGACTACCTTCGTCGTGTCGACTACTTGAGGTCAGCACAGATGTGTCAGTGTGATGCACACATCTACCTATGTCTCCTTCACAGGTTCCACAAGGTATCTTGTTCTCTCTATCTATATGACGTACAAGCTGACGAGTAGTGACTCAGACGTCGGCAACCCACCTCGTGTTATCAACAAGCTAATGCATATTCCGTTCGTGGGTGCCGTCTACAATACGCGTACGGCCAAAGCACAGCATACTGGCTGCATATTAACGCGTAGACTACTTACTCTTACGTTGCCAGAATGGTATACGCGCCACGGGGAAACGACGTGCCCTGACTGCGGTAACTGCTCAGTTTAGAATATGCCGAATCAGAGCAGTCGGCATATTTCTGAAGTGGGGCCTCGGAGCCCGACTTCGTTTGGACGAATCCTCAGGACACTGGGCAGCGTGCTAGCCTGCGGTTAGTAGTGTGTACTGGTTCATCCTCAGCGAGCAGAACAAAAATGAAAAACGAATTTGTGTTCACTTCGCAATCGGGCTCGAGTTGAACATACTGCTAGAGATGGCCGCCGAGTTCAAACCTGTGCAGTGGCAATTTCACGCGTTGCTCATCGGTGGCTTTCAACGTTTGACGTTGACCTCGGGCAATGTGCAAGCAGACCACCCTGGTAACAGAGATTCTGACAGGACCAAGACAACCTCCGGTGACGCTTGTTATATCGGCCAACCATGTCCGGATCGCAGTACTGACGTTTCTACCAACAAAAAAAGTGCAAGAAAAAACTCCCGACTCAAACGCAGTTGAACTTGTCAGGGTATCTTGCACAGTCGCGAGAGCGCAATATTGACATCCGAGGATTGCTGCAGGGAATCGCCGTAATTTTTGTCGTCTGCAACAGTAATCAATTCAGACCGTATGTCCATGCGCATGGCACCATATTGCAAACTTAACCAGATTGTGCTCGAAAATCCGAGTCTAGGTTAAGTGCACGCCTTTTTTTAGTGCTTATTGGTGGGTTCTATCTAAGTATACGGTACTACAGTAGGTTTTTGATACTTAATTTTTTCAATGCGCAGACTTAAGTGCCTGGTCCGTATAGTTTTTCCACGGTGTATCGTTTCTCCTGCAATAAGTGGAATAGCATCTGTGCTGGCCGCAGCACGGATCACCTATCGTATCCCCACGCGGTGGTTGACTACCGTATCGACCTTTGGATCGTGGGCTGAGAAGGTAAGAACGTCTGATGGAATGATTTGCACACCCCAGTGTGAATATCATAGGGGCCGATCGTATCGAGGGCCTGTACTGCACCCGTCCCCGAGATGTTGCATTGCGACCGCAGTACACATGTTCCCGCGGATAGATACCTCGATTAGAAGGATCGAGACTCAGAGAATGTATAAAAGGCTGCCCTCCGTAGCCAAAGAGCTCCCCAATCCACATCTTTAAGACAACAACCTCACCTGTCTTTTAAGCGGTCTCTCAGCTCTTACAGCTCTTATACAATCATGTTCTCTAAAACATTCCTTTCTATCGTTGCCGCATCTGTCCTCTTCGTGGCTTCTGCTTCTGCCATTTGTCCCGGGTACAAGTTCGGTATCGCCCAGACTGGCGGCCAAGCAAATGGCAACAACGGCGTTTGTAAGTGTTAACAGCATCAAGCTACACGCGTGCTCACTGGCAGACCATGATTCCAGGGCAGGTGTACGATAACTCTTGCAACGTCGTTCACCAGGCGACTGGGCAGATGCCGTGCGGCGGTGGCGTGTTCGACTGCAACTCTGCCAAGACCACCTTCACCGGCTTGCACCTCAATAATGTCAAGTAAGCGTTGGCCTTTTTTCATTTGAATGTATTTGAAATGTTAATGCACTTGACAGCTATGCTTGCAGCCCCGACACTAACGCTGATTCTTGCAATGGCCAAGCTATTCAAGTCTGTGTAAGTTGGGAGCTATTTTTTTCGCCTCACCACAAGTTATAACAAATGCTTTGCAGTGCCACTGAACGACAATTAACCGTGCGATGGCCTTCGAATCTGAGACTGTAGAACGACTGAGCAGCCCGTATTTACATGAGCCGGATGATTTGCCCTGCAGTGTCTCGAAGAGGCTAAAAGCAATGGACATTTAGTAGTATTTCTAGTCTGATTTTTTAGTGTCATCTAGTTCACCTAGCTGCGCTCGACTTCTCAAAGACCACCTCGAAGTGCTGCGAAATCAGTCGTGTTTTCAGTTTGCATAAGTACCAACCTTTGTGTTGGTTTGCACCACAATGGTAAGACGTCACTAGGTGTGCTATTAGACTTTGCAGTGCTTCAGCCCCGGCAAAGGTTGAGTTAGAAGTGTCGTCGTCGTGGGATGATCTCTGCTACTTTGGTGCCTTTGGTGCGCGTAGAAAGGTTCATTCTTTTTCTGCACTCCATGAAGATAGGCCAGCAGCAAGAAAGCTTTCTTGTTATGAAACAGACTTCGACGGACATTCCACGGCGTGGCAGCTAACTGGTCTTTTCACGACGACGATGAACGGATGTTGACCACTAACCATGCCATGGCTAGGTATCCCTCAGGCTTCGAAGTCTTCTTTTTTTTTTTTCACGGAGAGACACAAGCACACTGTTTGCGACTTTCACCCCTATGCCAAGGGTACAATAGCAACTGGTGGATAGCTTGGCGGATGCACATGGATCCTGTCTCTGGATTTTGCCAATAGTGTCCTTTCGAAAATTACACGTTCGTCTTCCACCTTTAGTAATTAATGCTTCCAAAGGAATGCGATTCAGTCAACGCTCACTATTTTTGTGAGAAGGGTCCCATTTTCATGAAGAGGAGTCGCGCTCGACACAAGCCCTCTCCTTCGTCTGGTTCGTGCTGCGTGTTTGGGGCCGTACACACCCTAATGAATCCTCACTATTTTTAGCCTACACATATATGGGCCCTGGACTGTGAGGGCTGTGGTTGGGGGTGAGGAATCCGCATGATTTCAGAACGGTAACAGGTCACTACATACCATGCACCGTCCGCTACTTACTGCATCTGATGCAGAGTCCGGGCGTGAACCAACTTTTCAAGAAGCTTTCGACCCTTCTTGGGCGTGAAAGTGCCAGGCTCGAGTTGAAACGGATGAGAGAGTCCTTCAAACTTTCGGACTTACCATCCACATTCCAGAATATATTGGAATGGAGGTTGCAAGGAGAGCCGCTCCAATACATCTTGGATAAGTTGTCACAACACGGTCTCTGACATCACGTCCAGATCTCAAATTTTCCAGGCACTGCCCATTTGGGCCGTAAGCCCTCCCACCCGGCCACCTACCCTCATACCCGGCCAGAAACCGAAGACTGGAACCTTCGTCCCGCTAACGCCATCTCTCCGAAGGGAAATCGTCCACTTTCGGTGCTGGATCCCTGTAATGGTTCAGGCTGCATACCCTTACTTTTATGTCATCTCTGGCCACCAGGCAGCGTCCGCGCATTCGGCGTGGACATTTCAGAGCAAGCATCGAGTTAGCAACAGACAATGCGCTACGGTGTGGCATCCTTACTCACCCAGGTGATGGTAACCTCCGCAATATATTCATCCCGGTGCTTGGCGATCTCCATCACACCGATATCCTTAAAGAGTTGGGAGCCCCATTTGATATCGTGACAACGAATCCGCCCTATGCACAGCAACCAGAGTATCTCCGGCTCCGCCTGTCCGTCAAGGATTATGAGGATTTACGCGCCTCGCTGGACGATTGGGCTGGATCGCCAAGTCAGACTCATGGCTTGTCTTTTTACCATATGATTGCACAATTTTTGGCACAGAAAGATGTATTGCGAGACGGAACCACTGTTGCCATGGAAGTTAGTGATGGACAAGCAGGAGATGTCGAGAAGATCTTACACTCTGCCTACCTTAGACACACGAAGATATGGACGGATCCACGAGGAAAGCGCGGGTGTTTGTGGCACGCACATAAACTCGGCAGTGTGGCAGCAGAATTTATTTGTACGTATGTATGTATTTTACTCCGCGAACACTTCTGGAGGAAGTTAGATAGTTTACGGCAGTCAGCCATACCCGACTGAACTTGAATCGGAGGCTGCGGGAAGTGAATTCGCGGATGACGAAAATTGACCAGACGAATTTCTAGTCGGGTTGACCTTGTCAACTAGGTGATTACTATACGGCCTAGCTTCTACCTTAAGCTGTGATAAGTTATGCGTGCCACGCGCTGGAAAATTTTCGCCGATTGTTCAAAATAAAGGGCCTTACAATATTCTCATCCAATTGATTGATCCCTCAAGGTCCCGAGGGCGAGGGTGTTGATTAGTGTTGGTGGTTTGTGCTATTGTCTCTTACGTGTCTTTATGAGGAGGTTTTGTATGACGTCTGTCATATACCTGAGTACTTGCATCTAGATCCCATCCAAGAACTATCAATAGTTTTGCGGGAGCTCGGATACTCCGCAGAACTTGAAAGTTGCTTTGAGGTTTCAAATTTCACTGATGCCAGGTACCTGAACACCCATCGTCTCATCGATCATCTACGAAGGCTAGCCATAGCCATGTTTTGGACGCTCCTCGAGACGTCGGCCGATACTCGTTCGACACATGTGCACTCTTCGCGCACGTCCTACTGGTGTGTCTCTTACTATCACGTCGCCAACTCGTCATCTTTCTGGCATTTTGCGCTGTAATGATTGTCGACTTGTCATGTAGAAGTCCTTAGTAGGCATATCTGGACGTTGGTTTTGCACTATCCATATCCTATTCTTTGCCCCCTTCACTTTGATCGCTAATTCACTGATCGTTTTTGGAATACCCGCTCAGGCGACCTGTCAGATCTCTTCCATCCTCATTGACGCACTCGACCTCGCAACCAATGTTCACGGCATCGGCTGAGGCTGGTCCAAGAATCTCCGCTTTCCTCTGGGACGCGTCCTACGTCGTGTTTGTGATTCATAACGTGTCCTTCTCTCCGGCCTCCACTGCGGTTTCATGTATAGCATACTCCACATCGCCATATAAGCATTTTATCTGGAAACATGCGGCGTCTTAAGCGGAGGCACCATCTCTGACGACACACTTCCCCTGCGATCCGATACACCTGATCCAGTGTTACATCTGCCCCCACCACGTTCGCCATTTTTTTTTCATCATGGAAGTGAACCATGACATCGGTACATTCATATCAGTTCAACAAGACCTCGTACAATGACTCTCCTTGTTCGACAAGCCGTGTAAAGCGATCTCGGTGCATGATTTTTCGGGGTTACAGATGGCATCAAGTCGTGATGTGGTCGTGTACCGCGCTTGGAGGGTGGCCTTAAGGGTTCGTGCCTTTCGGACAAGTGGGATACGTGTTAGGATCATTCCTAGTGTCAAGGATACCCCACAGTGTTATGATGGCGATGCTCGATTGGAGCGTTGAGTGGTGGAGTAAGCTCCTACTCTCTTGGATAATGGTTGTCGTTGTCGTCATCGAGTATGTATTCGCTCATATAACGGGTAGGAAATACTACCAGGACATACTGCAAGCGAAAGTCGAACCTTTCTGTTAGTGATCGCTGGTGACTGGTACCCTCTGGACAATCGTTGCAGATCGGCGCAGGACAACACCGTTGCTTAGATCCAGTCACTGGGCTCGTTTTACTCACCTCATCAAAACCGATCTTGCATGACTTGTGATGCATCGGCCCACCAATAATTCTGAGGTATCAGCTTAACATAAACTGCGCATGCGCTGCACTCTATCGGAGTCACACTTCGACATTATATTTTACAAACATAGGGGTTCTGCCATTCAGCGACTCGGTTGCTGCCTTGATCTTATTCCAGATGAATGTTGTCAGAGCGTTCGACGTTCATTTACGTATTTTTTAGGCATGTAACAGAAGTGAGCACAACGACCCCTGTGAACAAGGGGTATATAAAGTGGGGGAGTGGATAACAATTCGAAATGTCTTCTCTCCTCGACATCGCTCGTTTAATCGAGATCCCTCTGACCTCTCACCCACCCTACTCCAGCGGGACGTTTCTCGTTTCATCAGAGCAGCTGGCGGTATTTTATGATGCTGAGTATGCTCTCTGTGGAATGTGTTCAGTAGCACATGTAATTTACCCTCCAGGTACTGTGGGGCATAGTGCGGGCAGTCGCTTCTCCACGTCTGGGTACCCAGTGTGTATCACGCTGTAATATATCATCCCTGCAAGAAGAACTTATCCTTTTACTCGCCTCAGGTCCAAATTCAATGAATTCCGACACAGAGGAAGAGCCCTGCGTAGGCTACGTTTCGTTTTTCTCCGACACCGAACGCGACATCCAAGACATTAAACCTGTTGGAGTGAAACGACCCCTGTCCTTACTTGAACTTAGGCACGTGATCGTGTCGCTTACATAAGCTGTTAGAGCGCACCCATACACTAGTAAAATTTACCTAGTCCCTCAGTAGCTTGACAGACTACTGAGGTTCCCTACAGATTCCTCTCTGGGTTCCCCTCTGCAACCCCACAAACTTCTTCAAAACTGACCATCATTATTTCTTGAGTACACCATAGTCAAGGAACAATGGTGGCCAGTTTAATGTAATAGGGTTACAGAGAACAAACTTGAAGTGTATGACAATGTGTGCATGGATAGGGGTGATTATGTAATACTGTGAAAACCCACTCCAAAATTCGCCATTATCACTCAGCACTGGGTCAGATGGCAACAAGGACAAAACATGCGGCCACTCAGATTCCTGATCTTCCACCTGAATTATGGGACCACATTTTCGATTTTGCAACTTATGTGCCCTATACACTAGTCCCTGAGATCTTCGAAAAATCAACCTTCATCGGACCCTGTTACAATCAACAATATCACCCTAAACTTCGGGCTGCCCTCGTTACGAAACGATACTTAGTTCGTGTATGCAGACGGTGGTGGCACATAGCCATCCGTCACCTCTACCGAGCCATTTATATTGGTAGAGCTCGATGTCTTTCTTCGCTTTGCGCCACGCTACAGAAATACGCGATAGGGAAGGGAACTGTAGCAGGAGCCGAACCTCTCGGACGGTGGACGCAGCGATTGGACGTTGTCATTCGTGATCATCTTACTCGTGCAGATACGGAAGCTGACTATTATTTGGCCGATATCATCAAGTGTCTGCCTAACATTGCCATTGTTTCGTTTGCAATGACGTTTATCCCTGGTAACGTTCTCCCAACACCGCTGTTTGGTATCGTCGATGCCTTGCGATACTCTGCATCTTCGATCCGCATCCTTGATTGGACAACACCCGCAAAGCCTGCGGTATCTGAACTCGTGGAGCTGTTGAAGAGCCTTCCTCGATTGCACACCTTCCATTGCCCTTACCTTTCGTGGGGGAATGAAAAATTCCCCACTTCTATCCTCTCCTCGGTCAACACACTCGCTCTTACCTTTGGACCTCCGTTAGCTGAAATCGACGCGGAGAACACGTCCATAAGTCTTCGGAAAATCATTCTTGATACGCGGTGGGATGTAGGTTTGTGGGAGGAGTTTATGGACATCTACGGGACATTCCTCACTTCGATCCATTTTGACTGCAACAACTTCACACGAAATCTCACTGACTACCTGGACATGGTGAATCGGCAGTGCCCAAATCTCCTCCAGATGACCATCTGTGTGGAAGAGTTCTCAAGCATATCCTTCGTTGATTCACCTCTTCCTTCCGTTGGATACCTGGGTCTCATGTCCCAAAAATTCCAAGAAACGAGATCCGGGTATCGAAAGCTGTTCTCGAGTCTTGCCATTCTCAATGCCGTGGTTCCCACACTTCGGGTGGTCCAACTTTTAGACTGCCATAATGTGCAGTGCCTTCTCACGAGGCACTCTCGAGTTGTCACCCGTGCTTTAGAGCATGAGCTTGCAGGAAGTAACTTCCGCATAGTAGACCACGAGGGGAATCTGTTATCAGGTGCGTGTAGGTTTTGGTCTTGTACTTCCTACTCACACCCATTAATTGCACAGACAGTCTCCCGGTCATGCAAAAAGCATGAAGGTACTTACCAGGAATGGAAAACGCACGTGACTTCTCTTATCGTGCTCTCTGTAGTCCGTTGGAGGTCTGAGCAAATGTGTAGTACCTTTTGCACATCCCTGCGGCTTATTCTCGGATTCAATTCCTTGTAGCTATCTTGTTCTCTTCGTCCATATGACGTGTTGACTGAAAAACAGTTACCTTGATCGCGGCGCAGTTGATGTTGAACATGGTAAGGAAGTCTATGCATATTTTGCACGGCCGAGAACAACCACGCGATCTCTATGCTTATCTAGTAACTGGTACTAGTGTTCAAGTTGAGCCCACCGGCAGAGATGTCTACAGAGTTCAGATGCAAAGCCTGTATTTCGCAACGAGATCAGTTCATGACACGTAGAAATTTTGCTCAGTGGTTGCACACAATGTCCCTGGTAATAGCAATCCTGACAGAACCAAGACAACTAGGCTTCTGACGTCAGTCAATCATACCAGCTACAAGAGAGAAGCCTGACTCCTCGACTTCTCAGTATGTTCCACACGGTTACTAGTGCATATCTGCGCCTATGGACTTTTGCAGGGAATCTTCTCAATTACATCACGTCAAGTCGTCTTTCAATTCAGATGGCTATCATTTCGGACAGCATATCAATGGAGTGGTTTGCAAGTGAGCCAGACTGTCCTCGGCAACCTAAGTCTAAGTAAGCGCATACTTTTTCGCTGGCGGGTTCTTTCCGGGTAGGGTCACAGCTTCGTGCAGACGCAGATAACTGAGCTCAACTAGTTTTTTTGCTATTCGAATATTTAAATTTGCGGACTTAATACCGGCTTCTTATGGTCTTTCCCTGGTATATTGTTTCACCTGCATCCATGAGGGTGACACCGCTGCATGTAGCACCTCAGCCTCTGTGGCATGAGCTGAGAAGGTAAAAGCATTTAATGCCCTCAATTATCTTAGGTACTGTATACAACATTAATGTGAAAATCATGACAGTCATTCATATTGGGGGCTCGTACTACACCTGTGCCCTTATCAACGCTTCCTACTACCCCACCGACTTCGGTTGGAAAGGTCGAAGCTCAGAGAAAGCATAAAAGGCCGCCCTCCGTAGGCAAAGAACTTCCCAATCCACATCTCGATTTTCCAACACAGGAACCTCACCCGCATCGTTAAAGTGGCTTCTCAGGAAAGCACCATAGACGCGAGCTCGAAACGTTGGAACATCTGTATGGGGATCTGTGCATTGTGGCTATTTTGGCTACCTCAGATAGTCGGAAAATCAGGAAAACAGTGTAGAGAGGTAATTGGGATTCGAGGACAACGACTAGGTCTGGCTGACAGGATGGGTTTGCGCTGTGCAAAAATTGTGCAGGAAACATTATGGAACGGTGCAGAATAAGAACCGTTTGTCGATGACTTTACCTACATAATAGGACATGGGCTTGTGGAATCCAGGGCCGTAACAGCGGCGCAGAAATTTTGGATACAAGACTAATCAGTGGTCTCTGTTCACCACGCACGGTGCGCCCGGCAGGCTCTAGACAACGTGCTAGGCTGCCATGGCTAAGGTGGTCATATCGTGTGACCTAGTCCGCGAATTGCAGTGATTATGTGATGGTAGTCTGAAGGTAATAGCGAAGAACACCGACAAGAGAGTGACTATGTAATGCCATGCTTGCTTATGTAAATAATTCCCATTTTCTCTGGTTCAGCTTCCTAATAGGCTTTCTGAACTTACGCGCCCTACGTGCTGGTCCCTAAGATCTTTGAAAAATTCAAGCATCCTCGGACCCCCCTACAATTGAAAATATCACCCTGCACTTCGGGCTGCCCTCGTCACCAAACGGTACTTGGTTCGCGTGTGCAGGCAGTGGTGGCACGTGGCCATCCGCCGTCTCTACCGAGCCGTTTACATTGGAAAAGTGCGATGTCTTTCTTTGCTTTACACCATGCTGCTGAAATACTCGACAAGAAAGGTAACTGTGGCAGAAGCCGAACCTTTCGGACAGTGGGCAACGGTTAGATGTTACTATTCGTGATCATCCTACCGGTGCAGATACAGAATCTGTTTGGTATCTGGTTGTAATCGTCGAGTGTGTGCCTAATATTGGAATCGTTCGTTCGCAATATAGTCTACCCCTGACAATGTCCCACCGACGATGTCTAGTATGCTCAATGCTTTGCGATACTCTGTATCTTCGATACCTGTCCTTGACTGGACAACACTACATCAAAACCTCCACGATACGACCTCGTGGAGTTGTTGGAGAGCCTTTCTCGATTGCACACCTTCCATTGTCCGTACCTGTCGTGGGATAGCGAATATTTCCCCACCTCTATCCTCTCCCCTGTCAACACACTCACACCTACATTCGGACCCCCGTTGGCTAAAATCTACGCGGAGAGCACGTCCATCAGACTTTGGAAAGTCATTTTCGATACACGGTGGAGTCTAATTTCGTGGGAGAGCTTTATGCACGGCTACGGAACATTCCTCACTTCGATTCATTTTGACCACATTAACTCCGCGCAGGATCTCAGTGACTATTTCGACATGGTGAATCGATGGTGTCTAAATCTCTAGATGACTATTCGTGTTGCTGTATTTTTGGGTATGCCCTTCGCTGATTCACTTTTCCCTCCCGTCGGATATCTGGGGCTCGTAGCCCGAGAATTCCAAGAAACCAGATCCCCCCATCGAAGGCCGTTCTTGAGTGTTGCCTTTCTCCCTGCCATGACGCCTGCACTTCAGGTGGTCCAGCTTTTGTGCCCCCGTAATGGGCGGCGCCTGCTCACCCACCGTCAAGTGGTCACCCATGCTTTATCGCACGAGCTTGCAGGAAGTAAGTTCCGTGTAGTAGACCACGAAGGGAATCTATTGTCAGGTGCGTGTGTGCTTCGGTCTTGTACTTCTTACTCATTCCCGTCGTGCAGACAGGCCCAGGACCATGTGACGAACGAGTGTGAAGACGTCAGGAACGGAAGTGGCAGGGACTTCTCCACTTCTTTGGAACTTTGTATGCGTATGGTGGCGGGATCAAATCAACACTTCTGGCCTATTTGTGTGGACACGAGGGAAGAGCGAGAAAGTAGACGCGTTCGCTGATAACGTCTGATGAACGGCGCAGAAGACGACATTTTCCAGTCTTGAGCCACTGCGGGCACTTAACTTACATCTCCAAAAGGGGAGTGAGAAGAGTAGGTCAGAGTAAGTGCAATGATTCCATGTCTACATCAGTGATACATGAAAATGTCCTTGTCATAGTTAAAAAGTCCGAGGCTGAATAGTAAGCAAGAAGATATCTAGTATCTGAAGGATGTAATGTCCGAAGGTGAAAGGCTAGTCCATCAGTCCACCTGAAGTCGATTATCCGTTAGCGCAGCATCACCTTAAGGGATGGGGTACGAACCAAAGAGCTACCGCCACACTTCTTTGGCTCATGCGCTGATCCCACAGTAAGAGGCGTCCACTTGTGTCGACTGCACGTTAATTCTGCCAAGCTCGGAAGCCAGATTTCCTGTCAGCGTATTCATCGCAGCTTGCGCGATGTTAAACCCCTCTAGCGACACATCCACTGCGAGAATAAAGATACTCGTGCTGCCGTATGTGACGTTGTAGCACGTCCCGCATCCAGGAGAGTCCCAGCCCGTAACGGTGTAAACGCCCCCGACGTTGGGAAAGTTGGGCAGCTCTCCAAGCGTATTGTACCCCTTGGTTTCAAGTCCATATTCACCATCCGAACAGGCTAGATTAGAGAGGAGTTCGGAGGAATTGTCGTACGCGGTATCGTAGGACAGAGTTTGTGTTGTTGTTTGGGAGAATGCAGGGAGAGCGAGCGCAAGCAAGGAGAAGATGGAGGATGCGAACTTCATTGTGGAGGTGAGTGGAGTATCTGAAGGGCACAATGCGAGTGCTTTGTGAGGGATTTGAAAGAGGCTGACCGAGTGGTTTTGTCTGAGGACCACAAGCCACAGAAGCATCCTCCTTTATACGATTCGACTATCGGCGAAAGGCAGGCCAAAGAAGCCGTTCGGCAGGCATCGGGAGAATGTGACATTCACCCTGCCCCAGCGGCGATTCTCTTTGACACCGTGCCCATCAGAGCAGTGGACGCGGACAGTAGGCTAACGGAAAGCAACACAGCAACACAGGCCTGCCGAGTGTCAATTGTGATGCGGAAATGAAAGTAAACGTATTAAGGAATCAGGCCCAGTGCCGCGGACTGCATCCGAAAGGCGAGTCGAGTGCATCGATGATCATGGTCCGTTACCCGCACGGGCTTGGGTCGATGTCAGTAAGCACACATACTAGTTAGGCATGCATGCGGGTGCCCACGTGAACACTAGGTGACCCGAGCCTGTCGTCGCTCTTTCGTGGGGGCAGTTCGCGGTTAGCTCGAAAGGAATTCATTGGCGGGCATCTATGCCCTACTGCGGGAAGATAATTTTAAAGTCTAACGACAATTCAAGAGGGGTGTAGCAACTTATTTTCCTGCCAGATATAATACGCATTGCTTGATGGCCGGAGCCCGTGGCTGGGTAGAGGGCATAAGTTTTCATAGGAGTCCTCGAAGGAGTTCCAAAGTGGCTGTCGAGTCATATCCGGCCATAGGTGCCCGCCGAATGAGCTCGGCGAGCAGCTTGGCTGTGTAACCAACACGACTGGGGCGGTAAACTCAAATCGATGAAATGACGACGCACCACATGTTAGGAGGCCTCATGTCCCTTGGTCTTCGCGCGATCACTTCCCATTCCCCAATTACCTGATCATGACACTTGAAGTGCCTAAACATGATTGATGTCGAATCACTGCCAGCTAGGATACACTGCCGGTCGGGCTGCTTGTACACAGTGGCATTGCCAAACAGTGCTCAGTTGCAATTGGCGAACAAGAAATGTTCAGCTCGGCTGGCACGGACATGAAACGTGTCAGTCTCTCGGTCATCTTACTCCGATCATACTGAGTGCTCCGAGACCGCATGGACATCATAGCGGCTATCTTTACTATTGTAGCAACGCAGAGGCGTCCACGGTCAGAGTTCCGCTGCAAAGATACATATTCCATATAATTTTCGTACAGTGCAAAAATGACTGTGCATAATAAATGTGCCATCTAAAGGGAAGCGAGAGTACGAGGAACACTTGGCACATAATTGCATTACTGATGCATACAGTGGAAGAGGCAGTTCGAGTTTCAGTATCCTGGTAGCGTGGAGTCCAAAGCTTGGAAAAGGGAACCGACCGCACGGCACCTTGGGCGGGTAGACTAACAACCTCGGTAAGAACGGGACGGTAGAACGGCAATGAAGTGATACACCACCATTTACTGAAGGAAACTGCAGTACGCCGGGTCCACAGGCGTCGACTGCACGTCCACCCTCCCCAACTGGGTTGACTGTCCGTCCGTCAAGTAATCCATTGCTTGCTGTGCAACATTAAACCCCTCCAACGCGCTGTCTACGGCAAGGACAGAAATCGACTTGTCCTCGTAGGTGAGGTTGTAGCAAGTTTTACAAGCGGGTGAGTTCCAGCCCGTGACAGTATACGCCCCTCCGACGTATGGGAAGTTTGGAACCTGTCCGAGCGTTGAGTACCCTAGGGTTTCCAGTCCGTTGGAGCCGTTGGAGCATGCTAGGTAATCAAGAGATTCAGAGGAGTCATCGTAAACCGGATCATAGGAAAGGGTTTGTGTTGTGGTTTGGCAGAGTACGTGGAGGGTAAAGGTGGATAGGAAAACGAGGATAGATGCGAGCTTCATTTCGAGCGTAGGACGTGATGAGGATATGGGCTTTGAACAGTGCAGGTGGTCGAAATTTCTCCAAGGTGGCCTCCCTTATATGCCTAGGTATCGGTGAATATTTGGCTGAATGTAGGACCGTGTCTGAAGTAGTGAAGGGTAGTATTTCCGAATATACACCGTGCGTTCATGGTCAGCAGACTGACGGGGCGGGCCATAATGCTTTTTCCAGGCTTCACGACTTCCATCCGAGCGGAAGGAAAATCCAAACACAGCACCACAAGTAATGTTTTCGATACAATAGCTGGATGGATCGTTAAGCCACTCACCAGTCTAGTATCAGCTTTACTGTAAACGCTCAGACAGAACCACACCGCAATCCGCTCGAAGCTCTTGGCAGCTGGAGTTATCAACACGGTATTTCCGTCCCCCTTTGAGAGGGCGAAACAGGGCCGTACACCAAAAATACTGGCCTCTTGCAGAAATGTGGCGAGAAGCATGGAATGTAACAAAAAGGCCCAAGGTTCCTGGATAAAAACTGCTCATCAGGTCAGCGCAAGCCGGAGTTGATGGTATCTAGAAGGTAGCACGACAAAATTGGCACAAGCGATGCTGATGGGTGGAGTGTCGGGGATTTAAACCTCTCCTGGTAGAAGTTGGTCCGATAGCTTGCCAGCATGAAACGCAAAAGCCAGAATTGTACTCCTGCGAACAATGCAGGAGGGACGAGACATCCGGACTATGAGGTATGTGTCCTTAACTCGTCGTTTGTCTGCCACAGGGATGAGGGGAGCAGAACTAATGGATTGTGTGAGCTGGCTACATAAAATCTATGTCGTTTCTAGTTGTGATTAGCATAAATAAATATAAGCTAAAGTCGTCATTCAGGATGTGCAATAGACAACAAAGACAAGAAGGCTGCCTCACTGTCATATGCGAGTTATATCTCGAACCCGAGCGAACGCATGCATTCGACATGCTTCTTAAGAACTTCAGCGCACTGACCCTGGTCTCCACCTTTCTCAAGGAAGCAAGCGTCACGAGCGGCCTTTGTTTCTGGGCATGCGCAGCATCTAGACAAAACTGGACATGTCTGGTCTGTAGCAAAGCAAAATGGCAGACGTACGGCTTGAGACCCTTCGGGTTAAGAGGGTTCATTTTGGGATTTGTAGGGTCATACTTCTCCGGAGCTGGAGCTGGCGGTGATGGTGACCACCAGGAGAAGAACTAATAAACGCTCAGAACTCTTCCTCGACGACGACCTCTGCGCTGACTTACACTGGAGAACATTGCTACAAGGTTTCTGCCAACCGTCGCCGGGTCATTTCGTACGTTGTTCTGTTCCTTGCTTATGTAAGGTGCCAGCAGGCTCTAGCGAATACCGTCACCTTGCTCGGGACAACTCATACTTACCTTTTATCAGGGTTTTGTCTTTGGTGGGTCTCGTGGCGAAGCAGATCGACGATGGCTGCGCGAACGTCGCTGTTGTCCAAAATATTCTGCGCGCTGGCTTCAACCGTTCTATTGGCCAGTCATGTAGCAGGCCAGTCGTGTTCAAACTTTGGCACTGCATCCTCCTCCAGCTGCCTATGCCCTCCTGGATTTGGTGGTTCGAACTGCTCGGAACCCGCTTGTGGCGGTACTATCTTTGACGGTTCAAATCGCACTCTCGCGTCATCCACGTCAGGAGGTTTTCCTAACCTGACAGCCTCTGGCTGCTCTTGCTCTAGCGGGTGGACTGGTACTGGGTGCAATGTATGTACTACTTCGTCCGCGTGTCAAACAGCGTGGGCCGCTGTCAATGGCAATGCCAGCGCAAGTGCTGGGCTAGCTGCGGCGTCGGGCGTAAACGACACCCTAGTTTGTAATACACAACCAACGGTATATGCAGCCGGTGAGATAAGCTGCCAGGTCAACGTACGTTCATACTATTTGTCCTAATCAGATGTGATCGAGTCTCATGTCGTCTCAGAATCCTACCTTGCAATCACTCTTCCCGTTGCAATCTAATTTGAATATTCTCCGCACCTACAACAGTTCGCTCTCTCCCTTGCACAATACTTCTGGCACTCTTCTTTCTCCAAATGGATCTTCGGCAGCGTATGCCCAACTCTTCTACGCCGGCGTCGAACAATTCTCGTGTACCGCTTCCCCCTGTACGCAGTCGACCTCGGGTTCAACAGACACATGGACTTGCTCCAATCTGCAATGCGCTTGCTTCGAGGGCACCGCATTCTGTGGAGGTGTTCCGTCTCTGAGCCTCAATGGTACTATAAACGCACTCAGTGGCAGCCTCACAGTTTCTTGCAACGGCGATACATGTAATTTCCAACAGGAGGTTCTCAACGGTCTCTTCGGCTCAAGTGGGTTGGCTTTGCAAGGATGCGTTTTCGGGGAATGTGTCAGTCAGGCTGTGATAGATTCCTCCAACGCGAATTCCACCTCGACTGGAAGTAATTCTTCACAGCTAGGCGGAGGTGTCATTGCTGGTCTTGCTGTCGTGGGTGCCTTACTCGGAGCTGGCATCATCGCTGTCGTATGGGGATTGTTCCTCCAACGCGCTGCGCGCAACAAGCCATTCGACGGTGGTGCAGCAGGTGGTATCGGCGTTCGTTGGTCAGACGTCTCCTATTTCATACGACCATCGGGCACATTCAAAGGTTCAATATTCTCTCCCTCCGGACATGCTAATGGAGAAAAAACTATCCTGGACGGTGTTAGCGGAACTATTGGCCCAGGGATGTTGATGGCTGTCCTCGGTCCCAGCGGTGCGGGGAAGACGACGTTGGTAGAATTGATCGCTGGGAAACCCAAGTCGGGGCTATTCACAGGCTCCATAACATTCCCTCCTCTGCCTGCTGGTAAACGCCCTCGTGTGGCATTCGTACCGCAGACGGATGTGCTGCCTGCATTCTTGACGGTCCGGGAGGCTTTGATATTCGCAGCGTCTCTACGCCTACCAGAATCGCTATCGGAAAAAAGGAAGGCGGCTATTGTCGACGCTGTGATTGAAAAACTAGGTTTGGAAGGTGTTGCAGAAACTAGGATTGGCGCGACAGATGGATCAGGCCGTGGCATCAGTGGGGGTGAGGCACGCCGAGTGAGTATCGGGTTGGAGCTTGTCGGATGCCCTGATATTCTCGTGTGTGATGAGCCAACGAGTGGTTTGGACTCTGTAAGTGCGTGGCGCGTCGTTTCCGTGCTTAAGGAAGTTGCGAGAGGAGGAGGCGGGTTATTCGGTGCCATAGAAGGCGAAAAGAATAATAGTCGAGGTGTTGCGGTTGTTTGCAGCGTCCATCAACCAAGGTACGTTTCGAATATCGGGCCGGCGCTTCGTCTTATTTTGACCATAGCTCGCGACTTTACCATGCTTTTGACTCCGTTATGCTCCTTTCACACGGACGTGCGTTATATTCGGGCCCCGGTGGACTTGCGCCTGCCCAACACTTCAAGGCTATTCGTGATGCAGAGGTTGCACAAGATAGTATTTCAGAGATGCCAGAGTACGAAGAAGGATACAACGTCGCGGATTACCTCCTTGAGATTGCAAGTGTCGCTCCAGTCGGACTTTTCTCCTCTTCACGCGTGATGGAAAGCACTGTTAATCAGTCGCAAGACTTCAGTGGTCCCAGCGCGAGTCCAACCGCTGACGAAAAGCCTGCTGGTGCAGCCGATGTAGAAGCTTTGTCGAATCGCAGCAAGCCATCCCGAGGCGACTACGCTACAACGTTCCTCACCCAATTTCAGGTGTTATGCGGGCGAGAATGGAAGATAATACGGCGGTAAGTACCCCTCGCAGGGACCTGTGCATGTTACTGAATTGCGCTGGGTAGAGACAAGACGTTGTTCCTTACTCATGTTACAATAGCCGCTATTTTAGGGGTGTTCTGCGGTGCGTGGGTTGCAGAGGTTTCATTCAACAACTGAAACAGCGGTCATGGTACAGGTGGACTGTATTTCCACACTGGTATCACCATCGCAGGCTTCCAGTCTCGAGTGGGATGTCTATTCTTCCTGGTGAGAGCATGTCCTGTCATATTTATTGACGGCGACTGACAGACCGTAGGGATCATTGACCGCATTTTCGTCGTTGAGTGCATTGTATAATGTCGTGGAAGTTCGTTCGTTATTCGTTCGCGAACGGTCCAATTCATACTACAGGTAAGACCTTGATGTTTCTCACCATTCTATTTTCTGATGCCCCCTGAACAGTCCGACCGCGTGGTTGTTATCCCGAATTTTGTTCGATGTTATACCATTGCGAGTCCTTCCGACTATCATTGTATCGACCATGTGAGTCGCTTGGCAACTTCATGTTACCCGATTTTACCATTTGATTTCCAGTACATATTGGATGGCAGGCTTGTCTCCCGAAGCTTCCAGGTTCTTCAAGTTCCTCTTCATTCTCGTATTGTACACGCTCGCCATGACCCTCTGGGTAAGCTTTACCATGTTCGCTGTGACATCTGTCGATCTCACCATTATTGCAGAACTTCTTCCTTGCCACTTCTTTCCGCAACGGCGGGATTGCAATTTTGATATCCGCCCTTTCGGCATTATACCAGATGACATATGCTGGCTTCTTCGTGCACTTGACGTCCATTCCGCCGGTGTTGAGGTGGCTCCAATGGCTTTGCCCCCTCAAGGTTAGTATCCGTGGCAGGAAAATTTGTTGTACTTATCCCCACGATGTCAGTTTTGCCTGGAGGCCCTTTCCGTAAACGAAGTTGGATCTGGACTCACGATCCAAGATACCTTGCAAGGTGTCCCCATCAGCATATCTGCAGCAGTCATGATGCAAATAGTAAGCACGACTTCTATCTGCTTGACAAGCCGGATTTTCTGATTTTTGTTACAATAGCTGTTCGGTTTCGACCTCAGCAGCTACTATAGAGATGTGCTCGTTTTGTTTGCTTTCATCGCTGGTTTAGGTCTGCTTGTGATCGGCGTGGTTTGGTACAAGGTTAGGGAACAGCGTTAAACGTCTTACGCGTTCCTACCGTTTTCTTCATTGCTTTTACTTCTGTTTTTGGGCTGCATTGTGTATGAGACATTGCTTTGACGTCTTTCCTTCTTTTGTCCTCTCCCATGTCCTGTGACCGTATTGACGATGATTCCTGTGCTTACCCTGTTTACATCTATGTCTAATTGACAGTAGCCAATTTTCTTTCTTGTCTTTGTAGGCTACGGCTTGCTTGTCCACTCGTTTGTTATATTCTGCTACCTCAACTGTAGCCGATTAGAGTCACAGAGTCCTATCGTTGATACACAGCCACTGCTCTTCCTCTGTAGAAACCAGAACCAACATGGCAGAGCACCCGACGTTGCCAACCCATGGACATTGCCATGGGCTTGGTCAAACCAACGGAATCGAAGAAGCAAACAAACAATTCTTCAATAGTGCTGGAATCGCAGAACACTACTCCGAACGCCCCGGCGCGTTAGAGTGCGCACGGAGGTTGGTAGCTGCGATGCTCAAGCTGTATCCTTTCGCCGAGGAGGAAACAACGGTCATGGATTTTGCTTGTGGAACTGGTAAGTCAGCCATATCGATGGTGCCTACTTGCACCACCCCACGCGTAGAACCTACATACCACGCACATGATATGTAGGTCTTATATCCAGGGAACTCGCACCACATGCCAAGTCCATCGTGGGCGTCGATATCAGCCAGAATATGGTTGATATGTATAATCTCAGCGTTTACAATCAGGGCATCTCTCCTGACGAGATGAGGGCCGTGTGCATACTAGCGATAAAGGAGGATGAAGAGCATCTGAAGGGGATGACCTTTGACGTTATTGTGGTGAGTGGAGGATGTTATGTTCCTATTGTGAATGCGGACATAGGCGTGATGATCGGCGTTTTAGTGCGCAAATGCTTACCATCACTTCGCGTCGATCGACAGTGTCACCAAGTCCTTAGCTTCGTACCTTAAACAGGGGGCCTCGCTCCTGGTCGCAGATTTAATCAAGAGTCAGTCATCTGAAGAGATCTTTCCTTCTAACGCCCACCACATCGTGCCCCACACGGGTGGCTTCACTGCTGAAGAAGTTCGGAATGCCTTCGAAGGTGCCGGACTTCATAATTTCAGCTTCACGAAGGCAACGAACGCAATGCCTAGACACGCGACGGAGTCGGTGACCTTCTTCGTTGCCCGGGGAGACAAATGAATGGAGAGATGAACTTCATGTGTGAGATTCTGGGTGACTGATATCTACAGTGGTCGTATCATATTCCTTGCGAGAACTTCGTCTGCTGGTACGTACGTAGCTTTCAGTCACAAATAAACTAATGCCCAGGGATAATACACGTCGATTACTTCAAGCAAAGAGTACCTCCAAAGCGCTTCTTAGTTATTTCATCCACCTTGGATTTCACCTCTCGGAAGGCTGCCCACCAAGCCTTTCCTATCTTCTCCGAGGTCATCCGTTGTGTTACAACTTCAGTTTCTAGCAGATCGTCGTGCTCGTAGAACTCCCAATATCTGCGCAGCAGCACTAACCACCACTTCATCACGGCGATCGTTTTCTCCATTCCCGTATCCGATGTCTCAACACTCTGCACCAAGAACTTGCTGAAATACTCCACATCTTTCTGGTTCGGAGGGTCTTCCTTGAAGTTTTCGACCCAAGTTTCAATTACCCGCTGTACATCATCCGTCATCGTAAAGTACAGCTTCTCTCCTTTCTTTGGACCTTGCTGCTTTAAGAAAGGGTGTTGTGGGTGTTTGGCCAGAGGTGGGGGCTTTTTAGGATACACGCGAGTTTTTCTTTTCGCGTACTTGAGAACCGTCGGCTCAGTCAGCACTCCTCCATTCTTGAGATGTCGGGCCGTGATCAACTGCTCGCGTTGCACATCGACGGGCAGGGCCGCGAAAACCTCGGGGTCAATACCAAGCTCCCGGAGTTCATCCTCGGGAACGCGCACGGAGGAGAGGCCAACACGAGTGGGACGTTTGGTGAAAAGCGTGCTCTTTCGCGGAGAAATAGTGGTTTTGCTTCTAGGTGCAAACTGCCTTGTGATCCGCTTGACGTCAGTGGTAGTTCCCTTCACTGGTATCCTTGGGCGGCGCTCAGCCGGAACAGGAGGGGGGTTGTCGGGTACAGGAGACTTGGAACGGCGTTCATATTCGTTCTCTAGCTCTCTACGGATGCTTTCCGGCAGTGCATCAAACACATCTCTGTCCACCTGAGAAAATGGAGGAATATCGTGCGCAGAGGCCTCTTCAGCTTTGGCAGTGCTATTCTCCTGTGATAGTACCATTTCTTGAGAAGGAGGCTGGACAACAATCTGCGGATGCTCAGTCGCGACTTGCATTGACTCAGCCTTGTGTTCTGGCATCTTGGGTCGCAGTGCAGGCTGGAAGGGCAGTCTCGCTTGTGCGGTACTCTCTACCGTGCCCGCCTTCTCTAACTTTTGGATTTGAATACCTATTCCCCGCAATTCCTTGGGATCGAAGTTAAAGGATAGGAGCAACTTCCAGGCATGGTCTCCTATATCTTTGCTATCACTAGTAGCCTGACCATGTATGTTGGAAAGAGCTGTCTGCTTATTGAAGGTCTCGCATATCCCATGCCCCAGGAACTAGATACTATGTTACTGAGTCATCGACAAGAGAAAGTTATGGTCTCTTGCCTTTGGTGCCTCTTTCGGCGCACTGGAGTCGCGCTTCATGATTTTCAGTGTCAGCGATCTGCCACGCACGGATATATTGTTCATTCGTCGCGCGACCTCTTCCGCCATCTGATAGATGAACGTCTCGGTTTGCTCGTTGTTTTCGAATCGGACGCCATACTTAATCTGGTTCGAAGACAAGCCTCAAACTGAAAAGGAGGGAAAGACGTACATTAATGTCGCACGACACAGATCTACGGGGTTTATCGGACTCAAGCTTGCGGTCGTCGATTCCCCTAATGGCTTTGTAAAGTGTCTCTCCAGTACCTTTTCCCAGCGCTTCACAAAGCTGTCCTTTGCTCTTCTTGGCTAACTCCCCCAGGTTTGCCGTACCAAGTTTTTCCTTCGCTTTCTCTCGCGTTGAATGTCCAAAGCCATGGAGGTCATCGATACCGAGTGGGTCGAGTACCCTTTGGACGTCGTCGCGCTTCAGATGAAAGAGTCCCGCAGGTTTGGCCTTCCTTGTAGCAATACGAGCCAGTTGGATGTTTTCTGCGATACCGATGCTAACTGCACAAACTCCCAGTCAAACCACAGGGGGCAGGAAACTACCTTGCACCTACCGTTACACCCGGTGGCTGCCTTCACTTCCTCCCTGATGGTCTGGGCCAACGCAAGGGTATGATCGTCCACAGGGATCGGGGTCTCTGCTCTCCGACTCTCCACGCTACGTGATACGTCCACTAACGCTTCGTCAACAGACACCGCCTGAAGATCGTCTGCATAACGCATAAGAATTGTATAGAATTGCAAAGAGAGATCTTTATATCTTTCACGGTAGCTCGTCAGACAGCGACCAAGACGAAGAACCTCATCCCGTACCTCTCGAATTCATAGGGTATCGTCACGACCGAAGGGCACAGTTGCCTTGCCTGTCGTAGACTGGCAAAGCCCTCGAACCATGGTGCACATGAGGGCTAGAAGAGACATACCTCATACCATTCTTGATGCCAAACGACCTCGCTTCGTAACTTGAGCTAGCAATTTCACTCGTACTCGACGCACCACCTTGATTTCCCTGTGAATGACAGACGACCACGGGTTTACCTCGCAATTGTGGCCGAGTAGTAAGCCCCGCAGAGACGAAGAAACAGTCAAAATCACAATGCATAATAACTCTCTCGTCGTTGACAGCTTTATGCTTTCCCTTGTTCTTGGTTGGAGATCTCAATATGAGCTCTGCGCCACCCATACTGACATCCGTCGTCGAGGTCGACTGAGCGCCCGCTTTCTCCCGTACAACTGGACCGTCCTTATTTTGCGAGTCGCCAAATTCTTCGCGTTCTGCACGTTCCTGAGCTTCCATGACGAGATTCCTAAGTTCTGCCTTCCACATCGAGAGATGGTGTAGACGCGAGTTCTTGTAATACCCCTCGATAAAGTCAGGTGCTATTGATGTGTGGGCTGCTCTCCACTGCGGATCAGCCATAACACGTTCGGCCATTTCGTTGGACCGTCCCAAAGCATAACCAGGGACTCGAACAGCGTCCTCATATGTGGCAGGATCGGTGGTATACAGTGGACTGGGCGGCGACTTCGAACGAGAAACGGGGTCTTCCATCTCATTCCAATTGACCTGTACTTGAGGGTTGGGTGGTGGCGTAGATCTTGAGATTGACTTCAATGTGGTTTGTCCTACTGGAGAGCCCTGAGACGGCTCGGCTCTACCGCCTGGATGGAAGATGTAGTCTGTCCAAGGAAGCAATGTGCCGGCAGCTGCGCTCTCGACAAGCCACTCAGGTCTCACGACTTTCATATGCTTGAATTCGCGAATCTTGGCAGGTGTGAGGGAGCATGTAATGATATGGGTTCTGTGGTAAACACTCAATATAACACGAGCATCGATAATAGGGAATTGGAATGCGAACACTAAAGATTTCTTGCTGAGATAAGACTGAAAGACGCCGCCATGCCTAACAATGAGTTTCCGCAATTCTTGCATGGATGGTCTCGTCCATCCATTTATCTTCTGTATGTCAGAAAACCATCTACCAAATTCACGAGAGAACAGACACGCACGTATATTGAAATTCCACGAAAGAGGCCGTTCTTTTCGTCAGATGTGCTCTCCAAACTGGTGTTCTGAATTTGCAACTTCGCGCGCTTGCGTTGCATGTACTCCCCCCACTGTCCAAAGTGGGAGGCCCCGTATATCTCAGCATTGATTTCAGGTCCATTCAGATGATGCAGCGTCGTCTTTGAGGACTGCCCAAGGTCTTCAGGACTCTCGCTTTGGGAACGACTTCGCTTTGCGTTCGTCCTGGCCCCGCTACTGATAGGCTGTTCATTCGACAAAATGTTGGTATGTTCCATATGTCCCGCTCAAAACAAGATCAACTGCTGTGTGTATCCTTGCAAGGAGTTCATGACTGCGGATTGAAGCCAGATTGCTAACGTCAGCATGTTCCTAGAATGGCGAATCCGCGGCCGGAAAAGGCCGAACTCTAATACATCTGTCTCGTAGAGTCCAACTACGTAGCCAGTACATGTTGCACTGTAAAAAGTAAAATCAATAAAAATAAATGTCCAAATCACTTCTGTTAAGTGTCGGAACAGCTGAAGATCAGTGTCAGTCATTGAATTTCAGCATCATAATGTGACACTGAAGTGCCCATCCGGTCTAGTAAAAAATAGTGTCTTCGTCACCGAAAAAAAAACGTCGTAAGTACTGAATAACACTGCCTTGTAGCTGTTTTTCCACGTCGCGACACTGTAATAAGTTGATGCGAGCGCTCATTTTCTGCTTCGATAGCACGGGTTTTCATGCTTGCTTACATACGTCCCACTTGTCATGGAAATAACCAGGCAAATCACAAAATTGTGATTTCAAACGCTACCTGAGGTTACAGAGACACCCACAGCACAGTCATATAACAGGGTATTCCACGAAAGCGTCAGTAATCCATCACAAGTCCAGCAGGAGCTAACAAGACCGAGCAACACAGTAGTGATAGAAATGAAAACGGTCCGGCAAAAGTGATCGAATTCGAGGAGGAGCAGCCGGCAGTGCAATGACAGCCAAACGAGAGCGGTTGAGTAGCAGCGATCGAAAATGTGTGAGGGAGGAGGATTTGGATGTGGACCTAACGTTTTGATCGCGCACTTCGGGGTGTACATCGAGCCTGTGTCTGAATTATGTCAGGATCGACCTTGTTAGCAAGCCAACCAAGAGATAAGAGAGTGGATTTACCACCACTGCGGCGTCCACAGCCTGAGGATCCTGTTCAACCGTCTCGGGGGCCTTCTTACTTCGCCGGCCACGAGGCTTTTTCCCCAGTACTTGAGAATGACTCGTAGTTGTGTTTATGCAAGCACCACTAGTGCTTGCGGCGACCTGGATGGTTGAAATGCGGTGTGTAGTGATTCTGTGGTCAAATCGCTATGTTTCAATGGACCTGAATGGTTTCTTGCTGACCCGAAGCACTAGACATGCAAGGGGCTCCCTCCTTTGGTGGACGAAGCACAAGATGCGGTTTTGGGCGAGCGTTTGACTGATCCTATTGCTGTCAGCTCTGTGAGATCAAAGTAAAAGATGCACACCACTCGTGCCTGGAACATCAGTTGTCTTTGCATATTGAAGCGCAACCAGTGCCTTAGCAGCATCATGGATCGTTCAGCCCTTGAGGTTTCTCTGTTTAAGAGTGAATGTCGTTGCACGTTTATCTGATCGAGCTCATCATCGTCATTGCGCTCAGGATTGATCAGTTCGCCAACATCGTTACTTTCTACCATGATATTGTGCACGGGCATGGTCGACAAAAGGCCGAAGTCTTGAGCGATAAACTGACAGACGACATGGGGAATTATGAAGTAGGTTGGGTACTGCAAAAGTGAAAGAGGCTGAAAAGCATCAGTGGACGTCGTTGGTGGAAATAGCTGGAGTAGCGTGTGCATAACAATTGCAGTGCCTTTCGAACCATAGCTGGGATGTCATCAGTTTTAAATGTTCTCAAGGAACACAATGCAGACTACTTACTATCCGCAGCGTGAGTTTTCCCATATCGCCAAAGACATTGGAGGGACGCACATTTGAGCAAATTGCGCTATTGTGTAATGATTCACTTCGAGGTCGGCTTTGAAACAGGTCCAGAGCCAGAGGTTCTCGTGTGCTTCCGCATTGAACAAAAGTTTCTCGAGTTCGTCATACATTTCCAGAATGCAAGAGGGGATATCTTTGAACTCAATTTTCGTGGCTGGCCAACCTTTTGCCTCTGCGACCTTGAGGGCTTTGAGCCGACGATGCTCTCGTTTGATTAAGATACAGATATCCATCTCCAAATGAATATTGGTCTTCCTTTCCTTGACAAGGCCAACGTAGGTGGACAAGGCAGTCTTGAGCTGGTCAGGGATATTGTTGGGGATCGCATCTTCACAGTCCATTCCAGGACACGTCTTTGGTGGCTGGTGACTTGCGATGGGACTGTCGGCGGTGGCAGTGGCAGCGAGCTCACGATAATCAGTGTCATCCTTGTCCTCATCCTTGTTTGGAGGCAATCTCACGTTTGTGATCTTGATAGAGCATCCTACAGCGGTCTGTAATGCTGGTGTCAGTACAGGTTTGCCATTAGCCCACATAGAATACCTTCGAATTTGAGAGTGCCTTCATTGCTCAAGCATTCTGCTTTGGTGAGTATGACTGAATGTCAGGTAATACTTCCTACACTGTCATCGAGCTTGCTATACTCATTCACCTTGGGGTCAGGCTTGGCCATTACCGTCTTTTGCTTTTCAGCGATGTCGGCTCGCTCCCACTGTTGTTTCTGAGGACGAAGTTTGCTATCATCTAGTGAGACGAGAGAGTTAGTGATGGATGAGGTCTGATCTGCAAAGCTCACCCAATAGTTGCCCAGAGGGCTTGGACATCTCGCTACGTTTAGTGTGTTCCGGTGAGGCTGGCACGACAGATTTTCTCTTGACTGGTGCCAGATTGTCGTCTTCGTCACTTTCGCTGCCATGCTCATCTTCTGATTCTTCTTTGTGCTGTTTTTTTCGAGGACGACTTGGACGTTCGTTATGATCTATTACAATGGCCCATAGATGATTAGTACATGTCAAATCATCTATGCTACTCACCTGATGATCCGCATGCACCAGACTTGGATGTCTTGCTACATACTTCTGAGGCTGGTAGGTTTGTAGAATTTCTCTTGACTGGCACTATGTCGTTGTCTTTGTCTTTGTCTTTGTCACTGTCTTGCCCGTCTTCTGATAGGTCTTCACCGCTGTTGTCGTCACTTGCTTCACTCGGGCTATCTGTTTCCAAGTGCAGACGATCAAAGTCAATGATGGATGCATCCTCATTAGTGTCCCAAAAATCTGATTCTTCATCACCACAGATCTCTTCTGCTTTTTGTTTCCCAATCCTGCACTGTGTTTTGTATAGTTGTGATGAGTCCTGGTGAATTAAACAAAATCATTTATTGCATCATGCACCTCGAGGTTTGAGGTAGCTTTCTTCTCTAACTGCAAACTATTGCACAGATATTGCACCAATAAATCTCACACTGGCCATGCATTTTCGTATTTCTGGAACATCTTGTATTCTAATTGTGCCTACATAGAGATTATAATGCATATATGCATATATATGACAGCAATGCACCTGAAAAATAACTTTCTCAATGAGTAGCTTGTTTTTTTGCTGTGTTATCATTCAACTCGTATCGAGTTTCCGGTTTGCGAGTTTGTGAATACCACGCTACTTTTATCAGCGAGATCAGCGTCATCTATGGGAAAAAAAAAATACAACCTTGAGGTGATTAAAGAATTCCTTCTTCTTCGAGAGGCCCATTGCCTTGACAATACTGTAGCCCTTTCCATTGCTTCATCCTGGGCAGCCCTTTGGTTGGGGAATCAAATCCTGACTGCTACCATTTATCAAGGAGTCCTGTTCTTTATTAGTCTTCTTTTTGCAATGGTCCAAGTCATCAGTGCACTAGTTTCCTATGTACAAAGATAAATGCTACCAATCATTCAGATGGCATACAGCACAAGATCTGACTTACGAGTATATGAGTCTAATTGTTCTTGTAGTGATGCAATTGCTTGACCGATGGTTGATAGCTGTGGTGCTTGCTTCGCATTATACAGTTTTGGCACTTTGACCATCGTGAATTAACAACTGTTAGGGGTGGAAAGGGAAGATGCGAAACAGCTCGTGAGGTAGGTCATGTGATACTTACGTGCTCAGACGACATGAAAATTCTGTCAAGTCTTCAAGTCTCTAAACCATGGGTACAACTGCTGTGGTGCTGTCACAATGCAGCACAAGTGCAGGGTGAAGACTCATCCTGGTCGAAACTATTGCAAACGGTGGCATTGTCTCCCAACATGCAGAAAAATACTTAGCCTCAAGCAGTGCTGCCAGCATTACAGGGACCTAGCAAACAATGGCCTTGTGGGGCAGATATGAGCATCAGAGAGCATTTCGTCAGACTTGGATGCAGAGGCTGATGCTACTGCACCCAAGATTTCAGGTTCGTGTTCTTGTATTTGCCTAACCACCGAGCAAGCTAACTGATCAGCATATCATATCTTTGTCAGACAACGATGACAGTATTCCAGACCAATCAAGTCCCAATCCAGATGCCTCTGATGACAATGATGATAGATCCTCAAGCTTAGGCTCACATGTGGAGCCCTCAGTTGAGCAAGATGAGGAGTTTGGTTCCTGGGATTGGGTGGAGGACCAAGACTCAGATGAGGAGCTTTGGAGCATGGAGGAGCTTATGGATACACTAGATTATGCTGAGAAACGAAAGGTTGTGGATGAATTCTTTGAAATTCATAAGTAAAAAATGTCTGGTTCATCAACTGTTGTAACTGAATTTTGTGATAGGGAACGACATCCTCTCTGACAGCGACAGGGACAATATCCAAGCATTCAATTTACTTTTGAGGGGGAGGATCACACAAACTGCATTCAAGCAGATGCATTGGGCATTCCATCACAAAATCAACCTCAACTCTGAATATGTCATCTTCAAATGCATTGCATGCCTTGCAGCTGTCACCACCATCGAGTATGACTGTTGCCCCAAATCGTGTATTCTCTATGCCAGGAAATACCGACAGCTCCTTGTTTGCCCACATTGTCATCAACCATGGTTCAAACCTAATCGAAAACCCTGCTGTCAATTCACATATTTTCCTCTTCTCCCATGACTGCAAGGGCTCTTCCAGAGCCCTCAAATGATCCACCTGATGGACTATCAAGCAAGCTACAAGTCAACCCCTGGCAGTATCTCAGATGTTTTCAATGGCACCCATTACAAGAAATTGGTAGGGGAATACGTTGAAGTGGATGGTAAAAGGCTTCCATATTGTTACTTTTGTGATCACCATGACATTGCACTTGCTCTCTGCACTGATAGCTATCTGTTGTACAAGAGTAATCAAGGCAGACCAACAGCAACACCGATTATACCGCAAAACTATAATATTCCACCGACTCAATGCACTCATCACGAACATTTAATCTGTGTTGGGATCATTCCTGGACCAAGGCAGCCAAAGGAGCTTTCATCTTTCCTCTCACCTCTCGACGACGAGCTGGCCAAACTCATGTACGGAGTTCTGACATTTGATGCTGACAAGAGGGTCTTGTTCAACCTACACACATACATCATCTTCAAACTGGGAGACATCCTCGCAATCCAGAAATTCCTGGAGATCAAAGGCCATAATTCCATCTTTCCATGCCGATCGTGCAAGATAAAGGCAGTGCGTGGTTTAGGGAAGACTCACTATGCTGTGCTGCAACCCCCAAAGAACACCCCAAACCCCCTTATCTGGGATCCAGAACATCTCCCAATGCACACCCACCGCAATTTTATCTCTACTTTTGAGAACATCAGCGAGGCACCATCAAAGGCTGCAAAGGGAAGGATTGCAAAGAAGACAGGTATTCATGGTTTACCTGGACTGTGGAGAGTTGGTTCACTGGATTATGCATGCTCAGCGCCCTGGGAGTGGTTTCACCTCCTTTTGGAGAACGTTATCCCAAACCTTGTCAATCTATGGACTGGGCAGTTCAAAGGTCTTGAATCCAGCACTGACAAATTTAGGATCACAGTGAAGGTATGGGAAGAGATCACACAAGAAATGATGGCTGCTGTGCAACATATACCTGCAGCATTCATACAAGTTCTAGGAAATATTGCCACCAATCGCTCACAATTCATGGCTGATTCATGGTGCTTCTGGTTCTTGTACATCGCACCCATTTTAATTTTACTTGAAAACCAGTTTCCGAAGCAGAAGTACTATGTGCATGTGTGCAAACTCAGTGTGTTGATGAAGCTCATGTTATGGTTTCACTTGACAGAGGAAGACATGGGCGACATCGAAGCACAATTACGAAAATGGGTACAAAAATACGAGAAGTTAGTGTTTCATTTTTTCCCTTCGATGCCGAGCATTTCAGTGATACTCATCAAAGCTATTTTTTGTTTTTCAGGTATTATTATCAGTACTGCATTGAACGTCTGCCAGCATGCACACTCACTGTCCACAGTCTACTTCATGTTGCTGAGGGAATTCATTACTGTGGTCCAGCCTGGACAATGTGGAGCTTCTTCATGGAGAGGTATTGTGGGACATTGCAGCGATCAATGCATTCCTGACACCAGCCATGGAGCAACTTGAACAACACATTGCTACACTCTGTCATACTCAAGCAACTCTCTGTGTGCTATGATGTTTCGGCTGAACTCGCTTTGTGGGATGACCATGAAGATGATGGACCAACAGTATTTGAACATGTGTTTGAGGGATGTAAGTACCCATCTTTTCTGGTTTCATGACACATAACTGAGTGCTGCCAACATCAGACCCCAACCATATCATTCACCCTCCATTCAAGAGGGTCACTCAGCAGGATCCTTCACTTCAGCAAAAGATCACTCAATATGTGGCTCAGGTATTAGGAAAGTGAGAGAGCAAGGTGAAAATCCATTTGCCACTCCCAACCCTATTCACTGGAAAGCTTCAGATACATGGAGGTGGCAATTTCTTCCAGACAGCAGCTGTCTCACATAGCCCAGCAGCTCCAGTGAGGAGGAACTGCTACATCAAGGTGCGCTCAATATCACTAATACTACACAGTCAGTTTAATGACATCATATGTTTTTGGAGGATGACACACTGCAGGATTGTCAAGTCTATGGAGAGGAATATACTCAGACTTCAAGTTGGTTGAAGCTAAACAATGAACTACCTATGGAGAGGAATATACTGTAGGTAGGTAAGTAAGTGTTCCAATATAATGAATGGAAGGAGTCCCACCTCAGACTTCAAGTTGGTTGAAGCTGAGGTGCAGTAAGGAAAAAATAAACTGCTAAGTGTCCGCTTTTGGATTACATAATGCTGTGCTCGGTGAACCACAACTAAGGTAAAGGTGATAAACTCCAACATATGTGACCAGTATGAAGTAATTCTCGAGGCACATAATTGTCATTTGGTTCGAGTTATCGGGTATGGTGATCTGGAGAAGATATTCATGCTCACCCTGCCACCAAACAAATTCTTCCCCTCTCTGAGTGGCAAGACACTCGTCCTTGCTCTTATCACACCATGGAATACCAAAGGAAAGGATGCTGCAAATGAGAATACTTACTTGTTGTCCCACCATGCAACAATTGTCACCGACGTGCGAAGCTTAAAGGCTGTGGTGGGCCTGGTCCCTGTAGGTAAGTGGTGGGGTATCATTGATTGAATGTCAGCAGCGTCCGCACGAGGTTTTGCGGATATGGGGACATGGGAGGGCACCCCAGAGGAGAACGAGAGTGAGATGGAAGATGTAGACGAGCTTTTTTACACTTGACACTGTTTTTCAATGCTACGACACTGATTTTCTTGACTGATGTTGAAAATCACATATGCAATTTACACTGACACTTAAAATCATTGTCAGACCGATGACACTGAAAAGATGCGTCCATGACTTCAGTGTCATGGACACTGATTTTTAGTGATTTTACTTTTTACAGTGTTGTGGCTATCATGCTGTAGTTCAACAAGGGGTGGATCATTAGTTCAAGTTCCAGCCACGTCCTTGCGGTGGTTCTAATATATGCCATTTCTATGGAGAAAGTTCGGGTACACATGTAATAGCCAGGCCGAGGCTTGCAGCGTCAATACGAAACGCGATCATCGCATTTTGCCTGGTCCACGAAATCGGTCAGTTGCACTGCACCATAAGACACCGGGGTTGTCATTGTCGGCAATTCTATGCTTCCCGTCATCTAGATTGGGCGCCTTAGGATCATTCCGGCCATTTTTAACCACGACGCCCAAGCCAAGTTTCATGGAATCATGTCAGTCTGATCCTCATACTTCAATATTCAAATTGTGTTCACAGCCGGGGGGCAAACCCCATCGTTGTCGGGGCGCCCCAGACCAGCACCCTTACAAGGTGGAAATAACTGTTGCAAGGTTATTAAGGATGAAACTAGACGGTTGGACATACAAGACTTTTGCACGTGAAATTCCATAGAGTGGGCAAGGAAAAGCCAAAATTATCATTCCGATACGGAAGCAAAAAGCATAGTTTCGTTGGGTCAGTACCTAACTAGTCGGCAATAGAGAGTTTAATACATACAAGAAACAGAAACACGCACCCCAATCGGGATCGACGATTAGCGTAGTACAGTAACGTATAACACCAGTAAAAAAACATGCTATGACTACAGTGATTGAACCACAATACTGATGTCATCTAACCAGGGGACATCAAGGTCAAGTGTCAATGTCTTAGAAATGCTAACCGATTCGCCTCCGAGACCCTGCCATAGTAGTTGTAAAGCCCTATTAGGTGGTATCGTAGCAGAACGGCCACCAGCAACAGGCATGCTTCGTAACCATCGGTCAATTACACTGCGCTGGTGCTGTCCACAGATATCGGTGAATCCGTCCGAACATAGTATGAGGTATCTTCGTAGAGGCCCCTGCGAGCGGTCTAGCGGAAAGTGTGTGACCTCGGGCACCGCAGAAATGTATGGCGGGGTCTTGTTCCGCACTAGGAATTCCTCCCACAGAGAAATATCGCGGTTACCCGGGAAGAGGTTATATAGGATGCGTCTCGTGAACTCCGGAGGCTGTTTAAATGGCGTGTCACCTAAACCTAGAGTTGCAAATAATCATCAGCTATGACATAGCGCAGAACATCGCGTGACGGCTACTGACATCGAAAAGGGGCAATAGCTCCCAAAACCCGATCATCGACGATACACTCCGATTCTCCTGGGTGTTCCCTTCGCACGCGCTCCACTTCGCGTTTATTCTGTCCGTTGTGCACCCGAGTCAAGACTTCATAACTCCAGACCTGAGGCGCAGTCTCTGATACCATAACTACCGTGAGACTTGATGATGAGCGAAGGCTCCACGAAATGAGCCGTTTCTTCGCTTACCTCCTTGGCAATCGCCCAAATTAGCGAGCCACAAGTTAGTGTGATCAGGGTCGACAAGTGCTACAAGTGCAGTGGTACCATACATGCAAAGCCTTGCCCGTTTAAAGTTCTCTCCACCCACAAGTTGATCATTGAGGATGGTGTGGATCTGCTGATCGGGCATCCCTATAGCAGCATGTAAACCACCTGGAAATAGCTCCAGGACGTCATTGGCAATCGCATCGTCGAATGCGCGGATGGCACTGCTGAATACGTCCGCTATCAGCGGAGGGGGGACAATACGTCCACCATGCTTTTTGTCAAGGTCCTCCAGAAACTCGCGGACGATGATAGGTACGTGGTAAGCGGCGTGTTGCACGGTAGCGTCTCCAAGATGTCCTGGAAAATCAAACTCATTGAATATAGCTCCAGAGTGGAAAGTGTAGTCAATCAGACATACCATCGAATACAGCGGTGAGAGTCCATATTCGGCCGCCTACGTGCAGCTGCTGCATGGCGTAGCGGTCCTGACTGTTCGCACCAGAAAAGGGCTGAAAGTTGAGAGCGTCAGCTCTCCACTTCTCACCAGTACCATAAGCAAGGCTTTGAGGGTCGGATGCTAGCGACAACTTGTTCCATGCCTCGGACGTCGTGAGATTGGTGAAGGCGCGGGGCCAGGGGCCATCCTCAGGACCACAGATACTTCCAGGAATCTCGTCATACCATGCCACGGATGGCGGTTGGGCTTCCTGCTGTTGCGCCAAGCCGCCTGAGCCAGCGAGCATGGCTGCGGGGAGGGAGAAGAGACCGGTGGACGAGCGATGTGGGGAATCGGGGAAGTGTTGGCCGAACATTCGCCCTGCCGCTTAATATGGACGGCATGTCCTGTACAGCACTTCCGGGATAGAGTTTCACCGTAACGGGGATTACTGAAAGCTGTGATATTATGCGCGCTCCTGAGAGTGCGTATTGCACACGTGGGGACGTTATGGCCCTATAAATTGGCGGACACAGTGTAACTGGTGACAAATTTGACTGCACCAATCGAGATATTCAGGACCACACTTACCGGAAACAACACCCAGCGAGTGCCATCGACGTACGCATGGCACTCTCAAATGAACAGCGGCTCAGGGAAATGGCAATTACCGCGCGTCAAGCGCGTCAGTGTGGTCAACCTGACATTTGGTGAGTAGCCGACTACATTAGCTTGTTTACGTAACACAACACACACACAGGGAAGATATACCATGGGTATGCTAATTGGATTGCATTGCTACACAAGGTCTGAGTCGTTTACATGTTACTGTACGTGCGAAGTATTAAAACGAATGAAATATACAATAGTACAAGGTCCAGCGGTGAGTGGAAATGAAAGAAGAATGCAAAAGAGTGATGAAAAATTTGCTAACTATTCTATGTAATCCCGCTAGATTAAGAGGGCGAGTATGAACCAGAAGAAAGGAAGACAACTCATTGACGAAATGGATTGCGTGATCCGCCCGTATTAACTGGCGTCACCCAGCATGATCCGATCTCGTCAGTAGCCTCCCGGACAGATGTTGCATATGCCTCTGCATCTGTAGGCGGTGGCTTCCGCGGCGTAAGTTCGCGCCTGAGAACGTTCGGCTTCTTGCACACGGACGAGGCGATAGTTGTGGTGGAGAATCGCGATGTCAACGGATTCGACTTCACAGGCTGTCGGGGTTCAGGCCCGTTACGCGGCATCCCTGTAACCTGGGAATAAAGCGACTCCCGAGACAAACGGTGAGAATCGTAGTCACAAGCCCCGTGGGACTTGCGATCGTGGAGCGACGGAAGGGGAGAAGGGCAACGGCTTGACCCCGCCCTAGAATACTCGTATGCCCCGATCAATTTCTCCAGTTCCCGATCGTGGTGCGCTTCTTCCGCGGCCCGGAGCTTCCAAAGAGCAATCTCTTCATTATCCGGAGGAGGTGGGTTTGGCGAGTGACGAAATAATCCCAGAAGACGCTGTCGCCAGTTTGTCTTTCGATCGAGAGCTTTGGCGGAAGCAAACGCGGCTGTTGCCTTGGCTCTTTTCTTCCGAGCACGTCGGCGCCAGCACCAAAGGAATGCCATAAATATAAAGGCGCAGCCAAGCGTCATTAACAAAATTTCCCACCACGACAGTGACTGACGAGTTGTCGTGGAAACAGGAGATGACAGGCCACTGATCGATGGCAAGGCAGCCGAACCACCGGTCGACGACGGGACCAGCACAAGTTCGGATAAACATGCGCCGAGACCAGGTACGATATTGGTTCCGCTACTGCAATTAGCCGCGACACAGGAACCCCCGCGGAGCACCTGACTCGAGCTCGAGCAAGCTAGACAATTACTTGGACCTGACCCCGAGCAACTCGAGCAACTGCTGTCACAAGACTGGCATGTGGACGAAGTGGCGTCGAAATACTGGTTTTGACTGCAGGTCGCCAAGCAACGGCCGTTGGTAAGTACGGGAAGTGTCTGGTTGCAGCTTGTGCATTGGTTGAAAGCCGAGCCGGAACAAGTTGCGCAGTCGGGATGGCACGCAACGCAAGCGCCCGAGGAGCTGAAAGCGTTGGATGGGCACGAGCTAACACACTGCCCATTCGATGCAAGCATGCTATTCGCACATGTCAAACAATAACTGGCACTTCCAGAACAAGTGCTGCATGACGAGCTACAGGCTGCCAAACGCTCAGTCAGCAACATGGTGCAAGGGATCGAAGCAGGGGTACATACCTGTGCAGGTAAGGTTGTCTGTGGGAGATAAAAATGTGCCCGAAGGACAGCTCTCGATGCAGTTGCCTTGATAAAGTACATAACCAGGCAAGCAACCAGTGCATTGGGCTTGGTTGGTAGTGGAGGCGACATTAAAGTTTGGTATCTGACAGGATGTACACTTGGGTCCACAAGCTGTAGATACAGTGAGAAAAACGGCCAACCTCCACGTGTAGTGGCAACTTACTATCACACTCGTGCTTATTGTTGTTGGCAATGAGGGAAGAACCCTGGCAGACACCAACGCTGTTGGTCTGCACACACGACCCATTGAGTGAGTAAGTCCCTGAAGCGCAAATTACACAATTATTCGAGGTTGACCCGGTACATGTTTGACACTCTGTAGCGCACGGCTCGCAACTTGTGCCGTTGCTGTAGCTGCCATCAGGACAAGTTGTGCCGCCAGAGGTCGTCTGGGAAGCAGCATCACACTTCATACGATCGTTTGCATCCTGCGTGTAGCCAGATTTACACGTGATACAATCGCCCGAGCCATCAGCACACTGGGAACAACCGAGTTGGCAAACTGTAGCACAGTTAGCACAGGTACCATAGCGTTGAGATGATTCCTTACTTTCACAGTTACCCGATGAATCGAGGAAGTATCCAGTTGCACAAGCAGCACACTGGGTACCGTTGGATGCTGACGTCCAACCTGGAAGACAACTGCATTGCCCATTAGAGCCACACTGGCCATTGATACAGTTGCAACTCGATGGAGGATTCGTAACCGTCGTAGAAAGGCAACGACCGGATCCGGAAATTCCGTCATCACATGAAGTACAGCCAGACGGGCAAGGCAGGCACGATGGTCCATAGTGCCCAGATGCACACTGCTCACACGACGACCCGGAGAAACCCGAAGGGCACGAGCACGTCCCGGATGCAGTACAAACGCCACTCCCAGAACACGGTGGAGAACATGTTGAAGACTCAACTTTGACTAGTGACAAAGAGCCAGACACTCCAGCTGGAAGTTGGCTAACATCTGGGATTGAGTTCCAGAGAATAACGTGACTGTTTCCTGCAGTGACCTCTGCCCACACGTTACCAGAGAGGGCAAGAGATTCGGTGTTACTCAAGGAAGTTGAGGTATTTTGGGAAAGGCTTATGTACGAGCCTTCACCGGAGTAGAGCGCTTTCGGGTATGTTGCGATACCAGGCTGCAATTGGACAGTGAGGGGCAACGTCACCGAAGTATTGGCCGTCGAATTTGCGAATCCGGGTGAAGGAGAGAGGGTTGCCGAAGAGGATGTCAACAGTTCATTAAGTAGCTGAGGGTTCGTCGACGATGTGTATTGTCCAGGAAGCAAAAGTACGTCTGTGGAAATTCCAGAGGCGGAGAGCGTTGCGCCAACTGTGAACGAATAATTAGCAACGAGCTCCACCAGCTAGTTTGCAACACATACGAGTCGTATTCGAGTAACCTTGAAGGCATTGACCTGCAACGCAAAGAACAGTAGAAGATTGCGCGACTGCGAATACTTCAGCATGCTAGTCGGAATGCAAGGGCGCGGGTACTCACCAACAGACGCGCCGAAGGCAAGAGAAGCAGCGAGGATGCTTGCTAACATCCCGAGCGGTGAAGGAAAAGTGAACGTGAGGGTCGGTGAAGAAGGTTGGACAGAGAAGAAGAGCACAGGGCTCCGATAGGACGACACTGGGCTGAGTCCATCCCTTTTGTTGTGTCCCGAAAATAAAGGTGCTGGCCCGTTGCTAGCGCCAGCGAGAACAATGGACACTCGGAAAACAATAGAGCTCGGCTCACCGACAATTTCCTTTTTGGGAACAACATGGTGGCTGTGCAACGTTCATTTACACCATGTAGATTGCGTCGAAGTAATACTGTACAGATTGGTTGATGTGGGTACATATAAATGTCTTAATCTCGAGAAGCGATATGGTAGTGTAAGTAAGGGATGACTCATAACAAATCGGTTCATGGGATATCAGAAAATACCAGGACAAGACGTGTTTTTCGCAGTCGGTCATCGCGTAACGATACTCGCAGTGAACTAACGCAAAGTCACTGGCATCGGGGGCAGGGATGTAGGGAGTGGTTTCCAATGCATCCGCGATGGGTTGGGCGTGCCGTACTCCCAATCTTCTTCCTTATCTTCATCGTCTAGTTCATCCTCCCCGTCGCAATCCTCGACATATACACCAACACCAATCCCATCTTCGGGCTCGAGCAACACCTCCCGAACCCCACGTTTCTCTCGGCATTTCAACTTGTTCAAAGCAGCGACGAGGTCCTCTGCGAGTATGACGGAGTTCGGCGGGTCCTCACGTATCTGCTCCCAACCAACTGGCGGCGATCCTGGTGGGGAAATGAGGAAATTCTTCTCCAACGGGGGAGGTTTGAGGAACTGATCCTCGGAGGTTGGTGAAGATGGACTGATAGTCGGATTTGGCTCTGCACGGTACACTCGGAGAATGGTTTGCTGCCTGTATAAAATAAGCATCACGCGCGGTCAAGGCGCGACCACACGTACCCATGAACCGGTTGGATGACCAAAGGGTCGCTGTTGGCCTTGGCCTGTTCCACAGACTCGACATCGTTGTATACCAAAAGTATACGGGAGAAACAAGATATCGGAACCCAATGAGCGATCTCCCCGTACACAGCAAAGTATTCACGAAGCGCCCAAAGGATAACCGGCTCAAAAAAGCTTCGTGGCACTTGGGTGATGATAAGCGTGTTGGTGGGCTGAACGGCTGAGGGTGACGTTGGCCCGGATCGTGATGTGGGAGGGATGATAGACACTGGCGAAGATAGCATGGCTGCTCTACAGTGGTTCTTGGAGTGGAGGTCAGCAATCAAATCAGCCGCCAGTGTTATACTCTCCAGCAACCTGGATTATGTGATCTCCACAGCCGTGGCAGTGCTGGCAAGCCATCTGTCTTTTAGTTTTAGGGTACCGTCAACCGTGCGGTGTTGTTTCTGGGAATTCTGAGTCGCACGAGTCGCATGGCAAAGCATCCACTCTTCCATGTGGAAGGCCAACTGTGCAGTCACTGCCAGCCGGGTGCTGTACATGGTTTTCGATCGCCGCGCATTGTACAAAATCATATCCGGAACCCTATACCTGGATGTCTATACTGTAGACGTACAACAATGCGGTCTTTCTACCCCGCGCTTCTATCTAACTGCTTATCTCTTCGACAGCCACCATCACGACACGCCCTTGAGAAGATGGATAATCTCCACGACAGGAGGTTCAAGTCATGCACGTAGCCGTTTCTGCACTGCCTCCTGCTTCTCTTTCAAAGCCTGGACCCTCTCCTCTTTGCTAGCGTCGTACGCGACGGTGACCTGATTGAATCTGCGCAAACGTTAGCATATTGATGCTGTGAAACCTAAAAGCGCCGAAACACACGGATTTTCAGGTGATTTCTGGAATTGCTTATACAGGATGTCCTGTGGGGATCGCCACTATTAGGTTTGCTGCGACCAATTCACAAATCCGGTGTCTTACATGATATTGCTGCAGGCGTAAACCGGGGTGCTTGATGAAACGTGCAGTTAGTTGGAAGATCCAAACTGCCAGATCTCAGATACCTACATCTTCTTTGACTTTCGGCAATTCCGCCTCCTTGTACGCTTCGAATGCTGCCTGTAAACACGCCGGGTTAATCTGTACACTGCCAACGAGCTGGAATGAGATTACCTTGAATCTCCGCTGATTTGCAAAAACACATAAGCATCACCAATGGCAACAGCTGGAACAGCCACTGACCTCAGGATGTCTCTCGATACCTGCAGCCTGTTGGCCAACACTTGCTTTGTCCATCTTCGCAGTCACGATTTCCAGAAGGTCGAGTGCGTTATCGATGCCTGTAGCGGCATAGGTTTCGGCCTCGCCTTGCTCTGTCTCTCTCTCCTTGTCCTTTCCGCTGCCTAACCCGCCACCTGCAGCAGTTGCACCAGGACCAGCAGGCTTGACGCCTTTTGCAGTCTTCTTCGTGCCAGCCTTCGGAGCGGATTTCACTTTGGAAGGAAGAGACGATTCCTCCTCTGCAAGTAACCGTGCATTCTCTGCCTTCCTGGCAAGCTCTGCCCGACGTTTCTCCTCCTTGTCCTCTTTTGACTTTCCAGATTTTGCGCCTTCAGCCCAATTCTCTGCCTCCTTGCGTTCCTGAGAGAGAGTGAGCTGCCTTACTTACAAAAGACACCGGTATGACGGCTATGACGGGCGGCCTGCCTTGTCCGCAGCAGCTGCCTGCTGTTTCTTAGCCTCATTCTCTGCCTTCTTGGCTCGCCCAGCCTCTTTCTTTGCGTTTGTGCTCTTGGGCGCCATGCTCTGCAGGAAGGGTCGATTGAAGTGCGATACAAACACAGGATGATGAGTTGGAAAGACAGAAGCTGATTACGTAGTGCTGATCTAATCTAATCGGATTCTGAGCACAGCCGCCCCGATCACGATGTCCGTCTGTTCTCATATATAAAAGGACCCCACCACTGACAGCCGCCTCGTGTTCCTGTAACCCAGTCATCAAGGCCGCCCGTGAGCACAGTTATTCGTTAACTTTACGATCCCTTAGTTTTTCCGCCCTTTTTCATTTCCTGAATTCCTTATCGCTGTGAGTGGTCATGGGCGACCCTACTGTGAGCAAGTGGGCCGCTGGAACAAGCTGTGAGTCCGTAGAATGACGCCTATGACGCTTGTTCAAACGGGTGTGCTTAGATGGACCGGTTCTATCACAGACCGATCTATATCTGCTTAACACCGACCTTCAGCTCAACCCAATCCTTCAGGGCACAAACCCTGGGTTCCATCTATTGTTCAACCTTGTGACTGGTATGGAGGTTTTTTTTTTGCTGTCGCACGCAACCTTGACGTCCTGTAGGTTCCACGGGTGGATTCAACCCAGAAGCAAGAGACCGTGATCTCCTCTTCACTCAAAAGGACGAGCCTGCCACATTACCTCGTGTCACGCAGCTCATCATTATCACTGAACTCAGCCCTTGGTGCACTATCATACACAATGAGCGCGGCGTTACCATGAGTGATGTGTGCACCGCGATATGGAAAGAGTATGTCTTGAATTTCAAGGGCCAAGGCTTGTCTGACGACTTTGATTCCGCGGAACCAGATATACAGAAAACTACGTCTCTGAACAAGAGTTCAACTCCCTTCCACCACGATTACAGGAACACGTGAAGCGCGCTGCAGCTAACAACCAGCAAGCTGCTAACTGGCAGATGTACTACAACACCCCTACACCACCCAGCCGGTACAAGAGAGTCGGTAAGTCTCGGATTCTGAACTCTACCCACGACCAGCACCAAACTTCCATTTCAGATTGGCTGCGAGACAAAATTTATTTTGATTACTTGACCAAGAAGGACACCTATTCGGTTTCACGACTCGGGTTCAAAGCTCCCAACATCTTTGTGATGTGCCTAGCTTCTTGAGTGATATCCGTTGTAATTCCTACGATTTCCTGTTATACTTGTCGCTTTCTTCGGTCGGATCATGTGCACATTGTATCACGAGTTTTTTTTCGCCCCGATTATCTACATCTACATAGCGATTCCGTTGTCTGCATCTAGCAATTGCCTGTCACAGGTTTGCTATCTTTATAGAGCACCTTACAAAGCCTAGCCAATGATATCCATTCCGATTCCTTCGCCCGAGAGTTCCTGTGCAGAAAGGGGAATAGCGTGTGGGCCTCGTGGAACCATTGGTAGCTATTAACGGAAGGAGAGGAGAGAGCCGAAATTGACGTGCCACCAGAAAATCAAGAAAACATACTAGTCCTCTAGAAATCCATGCTGTGTGTCTTTCCATGACATACGCGGTGCTCATGGGCAGTGCACAATGGTACCTGCGTACACAAGCTTGATTGTCCGCGCCAGACGGGCGGAAGCACTCATCGTCCGACGTTGTACAGCCACGCTTACCTAAGCTGTAGTTCATTACTTCCCAATTTGGGAAGCCTTCATCATCGCCATTGGCCAAGATTTGTGTGAGAGGACCAAGCTATTATAGGGCCCTTCCGCCTTCTTCTAACGCCCCTTGAAAATTGTGTCGTCTAGTGAGGCTCGGGTGGCCAGTGTGGTACCTCGTCCCTGCTTATACCCGTACTTTCGATAGGTGAGTGCACTGACTCGACACTGATCAGTCGGAAGTAACTGAAGGAGCATTTCGACATACGCAGCAGTTGGACACCGACACCGACACCACTGTAAAAACCGTGGTTTCGCTCCAAGGCACTCACTCCCCTGTGTCGTGCGCTTGACAATGGCTAACACCGCTTTTTAGGAGTTTTGCGTGCACCAAACGGTTGAACAATTGTGCGGTATAGACTGCCCCCGACATCTGATCGACCTGTGACTGAGTCACCGTATCTGTGCTATCACGAAATTCCACGCAAGTGCAGTTCTGTATTCCTGTGAGCAACCACGTCGTCTGTCCTGACTCGATTTGGATCAACGTAACTTTATTCAGATTGCACTGGTGAAATCTGATCTTTTCTATATCCTTATACATTTAGAACTCGCACGAAAATGCTATATGATACACCTGACGGCGGCCCGTTCATTCCTCCTCTTCCTTCTCCAGAGGGTGCGAATCCCCCACCAGTCCTGCCTACGAACCGTCAGGAGCCGGCACCTTCTGGCTGGGCCCACCAGCCCCGCACGCCTTCGCACTATCCCGTCTACCCTCCTGGACCACCCAATATAACTCCTTTCATCCCCACTGCGCCAAGTTTACACACTACGCCCATCATGCCGTCGCGACCCGACGCGCCTGGTTCATATTACGCACCGCCTGTCTCGCTTCCAAACGTCTACGGGCCACCTGTAGCTCCGCCTCCTGGCATGCCCACCGATATGACAGGCTACCCAAATGTAGCCGCCACTGCATGGGGTCCCCCTCCCGCAGTTCCTCCGCCCCCGCAGGCCTGGCCCCCTCAACACCCACCTCCATCGGCATACACTACGTTTCAGCAACCACTCCCTAACGGAGCCCCTGCTTGGGGACTCCCCATGGGATATCATACGCCAGCTGCAGCATGGGGGATGCCTCCGCCTATGATGACGCCGTACGCATTTCCGGCGGCGACACCTTGGATGGGCCTCACCAATCCACCGCTCGCACCGCAGCCGCCACCACAAGCTGCTCCTCAGACCGATACAGCACGTGCAAATATCAGGTGGACGAGCAGCGTCGATCGGATGGATCCTTTTACAGAAGGCCCGCACTGTAGGTTCCATACATTCGCCCCTTCTGTAAACGTTCTCACGCCCGGTCGTTCCCTTTTTTGTAGATGGGCCCGTGCTCGAGCCATTCCTCGCCAGAGTTGTGGGAGCGGTCATCAAAATCAACCCGCTGCTGGCACCTCCTGGGGATTCACATGAGGATTATCTTCGATGGAACATGCTATTTCATACGAGCAATTGCTACCGCACGACTGACAGCCGACGATCCTGGATGAAGGGGCGTAAAGCCCCGGCGACGTACCCCCGCCTAACCTATGTCAGGCTTGTCTCTCGCTCGTTCCCGTGGATGATCCAGATAATCGCACGGGACAAGTCGGTCGGCGTAACGTGTGGAGAAATTTTGGATGGTATATCCGGATACTTGTACGGCGACGTCGCGAAAAGAGAATACGGGAACGTGTCCAAGTCACTGAAGCGTCAGATTTGGATGGCCTATCAGCAAAACCGTTCCACCGATCCTAATGTACCAGGTGGTAGGCTTGGCGAGGCTCTCAAGAGGTTAGACTGGCTCGGCAACGATACGAGGTTCGGCGGGCTGGTTGTGAATGACGAATTTATCAAAGAAATATGCGGCGATGTGCTCCCTGCCACGTTCGAACTGAAATGCCTGCCAAGTTACCCGCTGACACAACAAGAACTGCATGACCAACAATTGCGTCAGCAGGCGGCGCGATCCAGGAACGGGTCGGCATCTAGGTCGCCCGCTCACTCTGGTTCAGAAAGGAGTTCGGCACGTTCTGAAGAGATAGAGTAAAGGCCCCTTGCACTCGTTCTGTTTTCTTTGCTTTTTTTTGCTCTTCCTGTTCTATGTGCGTGTTGGGGATAACCTCGTATAATGGTCTGTGCGCTTATTGTTTCACGTATTTGAGCGATTTGTAGGAGATGTATTCCCCGATTTTTTTGTTTTGTTTTTATACCTGTACCGTTGGAGGGTTTGTTGTCGTGTCGGTAGAGAGTAGTGAAATGCACAACACTTCATACGTGTGTACTTTTCTGTCTGCAGGAGCCGGTGGGTAGGATATGCACAAGCAGGTGACTATGTACAGCGGACGCATGGACCCTGTGATGAGAAACCTCCGTGTCCTGCAATATTCTCAAGGTCTGCACTCCCTCGCGAGTGATGATCGCTACGTAGCAAAGTCCTAAAGCTTGATTCAAGGCCTGATCGGAAGTTCGCAAGCGCATGTAATTCTCCGCCCTTGCATTTTGACAACTGGGGCTGACCAATCCTCGCCCACGTGACATTGGTTTTCGCAGGCCCAATCGACAGCTCGCCTGTGCGTCAGGCTCAAGGCTTCCAATGGACTTCCCTCCTATGCAGTAAGCAGCGGTAAGCTCTACAAACTAACGCCCTAATACGAGACTTGACGGCAATCTTGCGATGGATGAACTCACCGAGGCACGAGCAGCGCTGGCTGCAATGGAGAATCGTGAACGAGAACTCCTCAGCGAGCTTCACAGCATCCGGGATGCCGTTCGATCGCAAAGGTCCAGAGTCGAAGAACTCATCACACGATTGCCGATATCTCCTATTGATCGTCTTCCTAATGAATCACTTGTACGGGTACTCGAGTTTTACCTCGAGGAGGCTGCCCAGACATGTGACGTGTATATCCACGCCAAGCGGGAGTTGGCAAGCGTGTCACGTCGTTGGAGAGACCTGATTCTGCACTCTCCAAGCCTTTGGACCCTGCTCACAGTGACCTCAAGTTGGACCGAAGCACGTGCGAAAATCTATATGACTAGAAGTTCACAATCTCTCCTCGACATCGTTATCAGGTTTTGTGATTATCGTTATGATGATAACAACGGGATTTTCCCTGCACTTCTCGATATTCTGACCTCTTGCGCTCATCGCTGGCGCAGTCTCACCATCCATAAGCATACCACCGACGTTCACAGATCTCTCGTGCTGGAAAAGCTGAATCATTTATCGTTCCCTTCACTAGAACGAGTTTCAATCTGTTTGGCGTTCCCAAATGTCTGCTACCTGGAACTCACTCAATTCAATGACGTTTTGCTGGATTCTACCCCCAGTCGACTTTCTGAGCGATGCTCTCCACTGGAAGAATCTGGAGAGCCTGACTATAGACGGATTAGATGACTCTGACTTGGAGTTGCTAGATGGTTTAGACGCCTGGCTTTTGCAGCGACAAAATGCGGGTCAATCGAAGTTGCTTGTCGTGGTCACTACCTATGGGTGTAACATGCCGTCACTGTTTCACAGACTACCTGAACTTTGTTCTCTGGAGTGGTTTGATATTTGTTATGACGTTGCTATGATGCGCTGTCGAAGTGGAAGCCAGGCTTGGGTGGTACGTGCCCATTCCACTGAGTCGGCCTGGCGCAAGGCTCACATAATGTAGGAAGTATTAAATCTGCCTGCCTGCGTTGTCGATGAGCTCAGCACTACTCTCACAACGGGGCACGTTCGAGGCAGGGTCGGAAATTGTCTGTGTGGAATGCGTATATAGGCCGTGACTAGGTGACGGCTCATGTTTTCATGGTAATTGTTTTCATTGATGAGCAGTTTGCCTCCGGTGGCAATCTGAATGAGTGTTGGCGGTTATCTTGTTATCGACAGCTCTGCCATGCGCATCTCGCCCAGGTTTTACCAAAGGGCAATGCAGGCCCCCATAACAAAACATAGTGCCCCCTTTACGCACGCACGGGCCAACCAACTTCACCATAACTAACATGTAGACACACGACTTGGTAGAGGCCTTACGTGGATCTCTAACCGCTGACGAGGTCTTTCAGGACATCGTAAATGTTTTCCCTGATTTTTTCATTGAGGAATGTACGCAGTGTTAGCTCGATAGCAATCTTACTTGTTATATTTAGCACGGACACAATCAAACTTGATGCACGTGCTGTGCATGCCTGGCCTCTTCCTCCAAAATCACAATAGAAAATGCGCGAGCAATTCAGCCGGTGCCAGGGTCAGGCGGGACTAACTCCAAAACAATTCCAAAGAACGTCAAAATGAATCCATTGCTGGCACTCGTTAGGGAGTTCACTAGAAGACTATTCCATGCGACCAATAAAGTAAAGGTCCCTTGCACTCGTTCCGTTTTCTTTGCTTTCTTGCTTTTCCTGTTCTATGTATGTGCTAGGGATAACCTCGTGTAATGGTCTGTGCGTTTATTGTTTCACTTATTTGAACGATTCGTAGGTGTATTCCCCGATTTTTGTTTTTATACTAGTATCGTTGGAAACTTTGTTGTCGTGTCAGTAGAGAGTAGTGAAATACATAACACCTCATACATATATACTTCACTGCCTGCAGGAGCTGGTGGGTAGGATATGCACCTGTATGTGACTATGTACAACGGATGTGTAGACTCTGTAACGGGAGACCACCGTGTCCTGCAATCTCAAGGTTTTGCACTCCCTTGTGACTTACGCATCACTATGTAGCAAAGTCCTAAGCTGTATGTAATTTGGAATTCTCCGCATGGCAACCTCAGCTGACTAATCCTCTCCCATGCGACATTGAGGCAAGCCGTCGATTGGGCCTGCGACTCGCGAGGACTAGTTGGCGCCAGCCTCATAGACAGGCTGATCACACTAGGCCCAAGGTTTCCAACGGATTTTCTTCCGTGCTATCCGACTATACAGTAAGTAGTGGCAAACTCTACGAACCAACGCTCTGATACGAGACTTGATAGCAATCCTGCGATGGATGAACTCACCGAGGCACGAGCAGCACTGGCTGCGATGGAGAATCGCGAACGAGAACTCCTCAGCGAGCTTCATAGCATCCGGGATGCCGTTCGATTGCAAAGGTCTAGAGTCGAAGAACTCATCACACGATTGCCGATATCTCTTCTTGATCGTCTTCCCAACGAGTCACTTTTGCGGGTACTCGAGTTTTACCTTGGGGAGGCCGCCCAGACATGCGACGTGTATATCCACACCAAGCGGGAGTTGGCGAGCGTGTCACGTCGTTGGAGAGACCTGATTCTGCACTCTCCAAGTCTTTGGACCTTGCTCACGGTGACTTCAAGTTGGAGCGAAGCACGTGCGAAAATATATGTGACTAGAAGTTCACAATCTCTCCTCGACATCGTTATCAGGTTTTGTGATTATCGTTATGATGATATGATGATAACAACGGAATTTTCCCTGCACTCCTCGATATTCTGACCTCTTGCGTTCATCGCTGGCGCAGTCTCATCATCCACAAGCATACCCCCGAGGATTACGGGTTTCTCGTGCTGGGAAAGCTGAATCGATTATCGTTCCCTTCACTAGAACGGGTTTCAATCTCGAACTTCCCTGGCTCATTAAGGGGACAAGGGGAACTCTATCAACCTACATTCCTGCGTCCCCAAATTGCCCCTCATTTAGAACAAGTGGATCTTCATGTAAACGTTAAGACATCCGCAGCCGTCCACATCCCTTCTGGTGTTACCGACCTTTCCCTTCATTTTTATGACTGCGATCACATCCAACACTCATCACTTTTCGAGGGTCTTTCTTGCCCGGGACTGACTTCCCTTTGCATTTCTGGCCACGCTGTCGACTTCAACTCACCCCCGAATAGTATTCAGTTACCTCTACTGGAGAAATTCGTGTGCACACTCAGCTGTGCGAAGTCACTGATACATGCTCTTGTCGCTCCGCGGCTCAGACATTTTGATTATTCTCCATCTTCCTGCAACGATTCCCCGAGCACAATTTTTGCAGACCTCCACTCCAAGTTCATTAGCGTCGGTTACCTCCACCTTTCCGGCTCCACCGCACACATTTTATCAGAGGCTGTTTGCATGGCGTTCCCAAATGTCCGCGCTCTGCGGCTCACTCCATCCAATGACGTTTTGTCGGATTCTTGCCCAGCCGACTTTCTGGGTGGTGCCCTCCACTGGAAGAATCTGAAGAACCTGACTATATACCCACCGGATGGCTCTGACTTGGAGCCGCTAGATGGTTTGGCCGCCTGGCTCCTGCAGCGACTAAATGCGGGTCAATCGAAATTGCGTGTCACAGTTATTACCTCTGGGTGTGGAATGCCGTCACTGTTTCAGAAACTAACTGAACTCTGTTCTCTGGAGTGGTTTGATCTTTGTCATAACGTTACTATGATGCGCCGTCGAAGTGGAAGCAAGGATTGGGTGGTACGTACCCACTCCACTGAATTGGCCTCGCACAAGGCTCACATAATGTAGGAAGTATTAAATCTGCCTGCCTGCGTTGTCGATGAGCTCAGTACCACTCTCAGAACAGGGAACGTTCGAGGCAGGGTCAGAGGTTGTCAGTGTGGGATGTATATATAGGCCATGACTAGGCGACGGCTCGTGTGTTCATGGTAATTGTTTACATTGATGAGCAGTTTGCCTGCAGTGGCAATCTAAATGAGTGTTGGCAGTGATCTTGTTGCTGACAGCTCTACCATGCGTGTCTCGTGCAGGTTTTATTAACGGCAAATGCAGGCCCCCATACCAAAATTTGCGAAAACACAGCAGTGCCCTGTTTACACGCACTGGCCAACCAACTTCATCATAACTAATATGGAGACGCATGACTTCGTAGAGGACTCACGTGGATCTCTGGCCGCTGAAGAGCTGTTTAGGTCATTCAGGACATGGTGATATTTTCCCTGATTTTTCCATTGAGGAATGTATGCAATGTTAATTCGATAGCAATCTTATTTGCTATAACTAGCATGGATACAACCAAACCTGGCCTCTTCCTCCAAAATCACAATGGAAAATGTGAATGTTTCAGCCCGTGCCAGGGTCAAGGCGGGACCAACTCCAAAGAACGTCAAAGTGAATCAATTGCTGGCACCAGCTGAGAGGTTCACTAGAGGACTAGTTAATACAACCGATTGCTACCTCGCACGTCACAACTGACAGCCGATGATCCCGGTTGGAGGGGTGTAAAATCCCAGAGACGTACCTTCTACCTGACCTATATCAGGATTGTTTCTCGTCCTTTCGCATGGGTGACCCAGAGTGTTGCATGCGCGCGCGATAAGTCGATTGGCGAGGCTGAGCTGGCTCGGCAACGATGTTAGGTTCGGCAGGCTGGCAGTAAGCAAAGAACAAAGCAGTGATGGACTCCTGCCACGTTCGAACTGAGGTGCCAGCCAAGGGACCCGCTAACCCAACAAGAACTGCATGAGCAACAATCGCGTGATCAGCAGGTGGCGCGGTGCGGAGACTCGGGGTCGCCTGCTGACTCTGGTTCAGAAAGGAGTTTGACACATTCTGTGGAGGGAGGGTAAAGACTCCTTGTTCTCTACCTCATCCTCGTTTTCTTTGTTTCTCTTCAGATATTAAGTTGCCTGTATCATGCTGAGAAAACCTCCTACAATGGTTTGTGCACTTTTTTTTCACGTATTTGAACGATTTCTAGGAGATGCATATTCCAAACTTTTGTTCGTATATCTCTTGGGTACTCCTATCGGAAATGATTTAACGTCAGCTGGCGCATCTGAGTCACGCGTCCCTCGCTGTTATGAGGACAACTGGGATCAGATTCAGCTCATATGGAAGGACTATGTATACTAGGTACAGTGGATTCACAGGCTCTATGATTGGAAATTCCCCCTGATCTCAAAGTTACACATTTCCTTGCGAGTGATCGTCATCACTATGATGTTCTGCGGCTGACCAACTCTTTCCCACGCGATATTGGTTAATGTGTCTCGCGAGCACTAGGCTTCTCAACTGTTCGGTATGTACAGTGTCTCAATTAAGTAATGCACAACATTAATAATCCAACAAGTGCTCATCTCGCTCGACAACAACTGAAGCAAAGACATTGATTAATAGCTCGTTAGATAGTGATAATTGCAGAGATAATGGCAGTATGCAAAAGATAGTAGGAAAAAAGGAGTGTCAATGTGCATGAGATGATTATGAAAAAAGGTACTGTGCAATTCATATTTGGATGTGGTATGTGCTTGAAAGAAGTTAATGTCACCAGTCCAATATGCATGGTATGAACAAGAAAATTCTAATACCTAGTGTGGCCACCTTTAGCTGCGAGAAGAGCCTGAACACACTCTGGCATGCTGTCATAGAGTGCAGTAAGGTAGCTTTCTTTGATGCTCTCCCATTCCTCAACAATGGCATTCCATAAGTCTGTGACATTTGATGGCAGAGTGGTCTGAGAGTGCACATGACATTCCACATAGTGCCAAACATGTTCAATAATATTCATATCAGGGCTCTGCAGAGGCCAGTTGAGTGTGTTGAGCTTCTTGCTGCTGAACCACTGGGTGGTGAGCTTTGAAGTATGCTTCAGATCATTGTCTTGTTGAAAATAAACATTTTTCTTTTTCATTCCAAGGTCACTGAGGGTTCCCAGAAGCTCATCCTGCAGGATTTCAACATAGAGCTTTGCATCCATATGACCTTCAATGTGACATATCTGGCCTGGCCCAGTGGCTGTGATGCACCCCCACACCATGACACTGCCACCACCATGTTTCACCACCTTCCTGGTGTAGCATGCATCAAAGTCCTCCCCAGGCTTCCTCCAACACCATTCATGGCCATCTGACCCAAAATGATTGAATTTAGATTCATCTGAGAAGACAACAGCCTTCCAATTCTCTGCTGTCCAGTCAGCATGGGCCTTTGCCCACTCAAATTGCCTTTTCTTGTGAGCATTGGTCAAAAGAGGCTTCGGGTAACATGCATAGGCCTTTAGGCCACATGCATGGAGCCTTTGTCAGATTGTTTCAGCATTAAATCCTGGGAAAAATTTCCTCTGAAGGTCAGCAACATCATGTGCCTTCCCCTGAGCAAGAAGCCAGGCTGTGTGATGAGTGTCATTTGAAGTGAATAGACGTGGGTGACCTGATTTAGGCTTGATAGCATAGTAATCTTCAGATTTAGCATAAGAATTAAAGATGTGTTTGACAGTAGTATGATGAATTTGGAACTTTTTGGCAATGTGCTCATCTGAGGGACCAGCTGCCTTGTCTTGACAAATCCAAGCCTTCTTTGTTGGGCTGGTGTACTTTGCCATGGCCAAGAGATGGTAAAGAGGGTGCCAGTAGCTTCTGGAGTGGTGTGGTGGGCAGTGAACTCAGCAATGAAAATTTGAGGCAGATTTTCATCATGCCACCCCCTATACAAAAAAGAATTGCACAGTACTTTTTTTAGTGTTCACACCACAGCACACTACAATACAATGAAAGGACAATCATTGCACCTCAGTCTTGTTAAATAGACCTTTGTCCACATGTTATGATAGTTGTATGAACATAAAGTGATGTATTACTGTTGCTATCAATGAAATGCTGGAAATGTAGTGGCTGTGCATTACTTAATTGAGACAGTGTAGCAGCAAGTTCTAATAATCAGTGCCCTGAGACATGATATGATGGCAATCCAGAGATGGATAGGCTCACCCAGGCATGAGCAGCCTTGGCCATATTGGAGAAATGCAAACAAGAACTCCTCAGTGAACTGTGCCACATTCAGGATGCCACTCAATTGCAAAGGTCCAAAGTTGAAGAACTCATTACACAAATGCCCATGGCACCTGTTAATCATCTTCCCACTGAATTGCTTCTACAAGCATTCAAGTTTCACCTTGAGGTGGTTGCCCAGACATGTGATGTGTATTGCCATGCTAAACAGGAGTTGGAGAGACATGATTCTGCACTCTCCAAGCCTTTGGACTATGATCAAGGTAACTTCAAGTTGGAGTGAAGCATGTGCAAAAGTATATGTGACTAGAAGTTCACAATCTCTCCTCAACATCATTATCAGCTTTTGTAGCAATGATGATGACAGTGAGATTTTCCCTGCACTCCTCAGTGTCCTGACCTCTTGTGCTCATCACTGGCATAGTCTCACCATCCATATGGATACAACTGAGCTTCACAGGTCTCTCATGCTGGAAAAGCTGGATCATTTGACATTCCCTTCACTGAAATGAGTTTTGATCTTGAAGATCCCCAACTCATTAACAGGGCAGGAGGAACTCTATCAACCTATGTTCCTGCATCCCCAAATATCTCCTCATCTGGAACAAGTGCATATTCACATAACAGTTGACACATTCATGCCCATACACATCCCTCTTGGTGTCACCAACCTCTCCCTTCAGTTTCGTGCCTCCAATCACAGCCCATTTACATCAATTTTTGAGTCTCCTTCTTGCCAGGGACTGACTTCACTTGAAGTTTATGGCTCCTTCATCAACTTTGACCTGTGCCCAAATAGTATTCAATTACCTCTACTTGAGAAATTCGTGTGTATGTGTGCTCTTTTGAAGACACTGATGCATGCTCTTGTTGTTCCACAACTCAGACATTTTGATTATTCTCCAATTTTCCCAGGCAATTTGCTGAGTGTAATTTTTGAAGACCTCAACTCCAAGTTCAATAAGGTCAATTACCTCTGTCTTTCTGGCTTCACTGCACACCATTTATCTGAGGAAGTTTGTTTGGCATTCCTGCATGTCCACCATCTGGAAATCACTCCAACCAGTTTCATTTGATCCTTTCCTCCCCCCACAAGGTCTCCTGGCAGCAATGTTCTTCATTGGAAGAGTTTGAAAAGCCTAACCTTAAAAGGACTTGATGAATCTGACTTGAACTTTCTTGATGATCTAGTTACCTGGCTCCAGCAATGGGTAAATGCTGGTCAATCAAAGTTGCACATGAAAGTTATATCTTTTGGGTGTATGAGTCCATTACTGTTCCAGAGGCTACCTGAACTCTGTTATCTGGCATGGTTGCATAGTTCTTATAAAGTCAACATGAGGCTCTGTGGAAGTGGTAATCAGCCTTGGGTGGTACATACTTGTTCTATTCGGTCTTCTGTGAGGCTCACCCAACATAGGAAGTATTAGATCTGCCTTCTTGCATCATTGCCAAGCTCAGTACTGCTTTCATGACAGGGGACATTCGACTCCCTGACACAGAAGATTGTTGGTGTGGAGACACATAAATTATGACTAGGCAACAGATTTGTGTTTCATTGTGACTGTCTACATAGTTGAATACTTTGCCTGTGGAGGTGGTCTAAATGAGTGTTGGCAGTTATCTTGCTACCTGCAGTTCTGTCATGTGTACATACCTTGTGCTGGCTTTTCCTAAGGCACATACTAAAGGGTGCAAAGACAAAGAGGGGTAACATCAGGTTCACCTGTGTTCAGACCAACCAAATCAATTCCACCCTAACCAACATGGAGATGTACTGAACTTGACAGAGGCTGCACATATGTAGACCTCTGATCAGGACCACTGATAAGCCATTCAGGGGTGGCAAGTAATTGTAAGTGTTCTCCCTGAGCTTGCCATTGAGAAATGTACACAACAGTAATCCAATAATGGTCTTACTCTGATCTATCATTGATGCAACCACACTTGATTTTGCTGTGCATGCAGGTTGCCTCTTCCCAAAAAATTGCAATAGAAAATGCAGGCCCTCTGGCCCATGTTCTGAGTTCCAAGTTGTATCAGGAAATGGAATCTATCCCAACAGTAACTGGTAGGCAAAATCAAAGATCCATCATGGCAAAAACCATGTTCCACACCTGCATAGTATGAATTCACCTGATGGAATACTGATGGAATATTGGGAGTGTACCACATCTTTTATGTAAGTACTCAAAGCAAAAAGTCGGATTACTCCACTGGAAGGGTTTTTTTGTTTTTTCCATTGCAGTAGAGCAGGCTGAGGAGCTTGCATATGGCATTGGTAGATGCAATGGGAAATAATTGGCTGATTGCATCCTCCAAAGTGCGGGTATACTGAGTAGTATGGATACCCTGAAGTAAGCTATATGTAGTGACTGCTGCGCCGCAGAAGAAGCAAACGCTGTTCGATCACAAATGCCTCGAGACAGGGGAGGCTTACCGTAATTTGAAGATCAGCGGAACACTGAATGGATCGCACAGCCACTATACCAAACACAATCAAACACATGTCCAGGCTGCTCGCCAATTTGTAGAGTGTTGTTGCGCTAACGCGTGGAATGTGACGAACATGACGGCTACAGTCCCATTACTTCTTCCACCAACCGCAATTCCACGTCCCCCGCCTTGGGAACACGAATGGACGCCAAAAAGATACCTGACCGGTCCACAACCCCCGCCGGTTGACGATGCACGAATACTCGAACAAGAGATGGCTACAGCCCGACAGTTAGCAGATGGAAAGGCTGTCAAGAAAACAAGACCCCGTCGGACGGTGGATTACAATGGCGGAATGGGCAGATGGGCTCTGGTAAGTCACAAGAGGTTCAGGTTGGTTTACAGCAATAAATGAAATGTCGTGTTTCACTGCAGTTGCGAAAACACCGCCCAAATCCAAGCTATGTACCGTGTATGAGACCTGCTCCACCGTACATAATAGATGTAGGGATTGTCTTCAACAGGGGTAGCTTCGTGGATACTGAATGGATGATGATATTGTTCAGCTTCTTCCTCCTGTTGCGTATCCAAATAACTCTTCGACCTCACTGTGCACCAAGTTTATCCATACGTCCACAAATAAAATACGTTGTCCAGTCAACGTCGTGACGGTCCGTGTCCGAGGTATTCTGGTTTGACAGACAGCCTGATGACCTGCCTTTTACAACCCCCCTTTCCAGTGGACACCGGAAGGAAGGCGTGTATTGACCGGCTCGACAAGCGGAGAATTCACACTCTGGAATGGCTTGACGTTCAACTTTGAGACGATTCTGCAAGCCCATGATTCTGCCATTCGCGCATTCCAATTCACGCATTCCGGAGCATATTTGGCGTCGGCCGACCAGAGCGGAATTATAAAGTATTTTCAGCCCAACATGAATAACTTGAATGCGTGGCAGGGACACCGTGAAGCCATCCGTGGCCTTAGTTTCAGTCCGAACGATGGACGGTTTGCGACTGCAAGCGACGACTCTACCATCCGTATATGGTCTTTCGAGGAGAGCAGAGAAGAGCGCGTTCTCACTGGTACGAAGCTATGTCCTGCATCACAATTTCTGATGATGGAACACAAAGACAGGACATGGGTGGGATGTAAAATGTGTCGAGTGGCATCCGACCAAGGGCCTTCTTGTATCGGGAAGCAAAGACAACTTAATAAAGTTCTGGGATCCTCGCACTGGAACGATACTCTCAACACTGTAGGTTTTTTTTGTTGTTCAGTTTAAATTATGCAACTCACATCTTGGCTAGCCATCAGCACAAGAACACCATTCAGGCCCTTGCATGGTCTCCTAACGGTAATCTCGTCGCCAGCGCGTCTCGTGACCAAACTGTGCGCGTCTTTGATATTCGTGCTATGAAAGAACTTCGGGTCCTTAAAGGCCATAAAAAAGAAGTGTGTTGTACGTGTAGTTCATTTCTTCGTCAACGCCCTAGTTAATTTCATACACTCCCGGCTATATACAGCTGTCACTTGGCATCCCATTCATCCAATCCTCGTGTCTGGTGGTTCAGAGGGCGCCGTTCTGCACTGGGACCTCTCAGGCCCTGAGCCTTCCTCCTCAAGCACATCTCCTTTCTCATTCACAACACACGGACCGCGTGCGACGCTCTCACAGGCACACGATTCCAACGTGTGGTGTCTCACCTTCCATCCACTCGGTCACATCCTCGTAACGGCCTCCAACGACCACACGACACGATTCTGGTCGAGGGAACGCCCGGGAGATGCCACGTCAGTGTTCTCGGGTGGTGGTGAGAAGCCCCCTGAAGTGGTGGATATGAGTGGACAGGAAGAAGACGAAGAGGTCATGGTGCCTGGATTCAGCTATGGTGGCGGCACCGGTGCCAGTGGGCTTGGGAACGGTTTCGCTGCCGCTGGAGGTAGTGGGACGGCGAAATGGTGGGGCAACGACACAGATGGAGTGGGATATTCGACTACGAATGATAACCCACCGTTTGGACCCTCGTCAGATGCCCGTGTGCCGTTTTCGGGTGACGACGGCATGAACTCGGATGATTTTATACCTGGGCTTGGAGCAGCCGAACACCTTAATGCAGCATCTCCCAGCGTGCCAAGTCCTACAGGTGTGGCGAGGCCAGGTGGGGCATTTCCGACTCAGGAGGATACGTGGTCAGGAGCAGGGGGAAGTGGTCGGGGTGATGATGGATGGAGCGGAAGGAGAGGGGGGTATTATGGAGGACGTGGGGGCCCTCGCAGGGGAGGCAGGCATTAATAGTAGACAAATGTATCCATATCGTCGCAGTTTGCGGGTGGGATTCGAACTTGTACTCGCAAATATCCCACAATTTGCAATGGTCGCCCCAAGGGGTTGAAAGCCATGATGATAAAGAAAACTGGTCCTAGATGTACATCCTGCAAGATGGATAACTAATATCGATACGAGACTAGACAATGAGACCAGAGGAAAGGATGTGTAATAGAAAAAAATAGAAAGAGCAAAGAAGCGTGAGGATGCGGATCGGTATGCATGCACTATATAACGTGTGGAGTGCGTGAAATCGGGATCATATCATCAGGGTAGGTGGGCCCTGAAGGCATTACGTCCTATGGGAACGCTGGGAGCGGGAGTGGGTGGTTTAGTGTCGGGTAAATGATGACATGGAAGAAAATGAGGAAAATGAGTCTACTCGGTCTTCGTCGCCATGACCAAAATGCAGGGCGACTCAAGAATCCTGCCTATCCCGCAATGGATGTCATCGACGGGCCAGTTGGAGTCACGGTTCCGCTTGGTTGGGTAGGGCTAAAGGTCGCCAAGTCCCGGATATGAGGAGAAAACGTATGGCCAGGGGGTGACTGCGAGAGTATATATTGTTCGAAGGTTATCGTAGGGGAAGTGCGTGGATATATACTGGTCGAGTCTTCGAGTAGCGAGTCTGTCCCGGTGTAGAAACAGTACCTATACAAAAAAAAACATTGGTGTCGACATAAAGGGATGATCAACAAAAACATACTGGTTAACGAATTGCTTGTAGGCATCATCCGGCGATGCACCTGAGCCATCTTCATGGGCAGTGCCCGGCCCAGCAGGCAGGTTCGTGGGCGAGACCTCGGCAGACCCTGTCTCCTCATCTTCCTGCGTGTCCTGAGAACCCGCATGATCCATGGACAGTAAATTCTCCGCAGACGAATACGAATGCAGCCGCGGAAGACCTTGGCTCAGCCCATCCAAGGGCTTAGTGTGGGGAGACGAGCCAGCCGGGGTCTTCTTTACAGTCGGGGAACTGGGCATAGCGTGGTCCACATACCCTCGTATATGATTCCTTTTACGTCCGTCTGGGCGGTGGGGTCGACCAGACGGATTAGTACCAGAAGCCGAATGGCCAGTCTCGATGGTATCAGCCACATGAGGTAACGAAGGGGTCTCTTTACACATGACCAGAGGCGACGATGAGGGTGTGGACGGAGGTTGCGCTTCCGAGGAGTCCGAAGATTCCTCTTGCTTAGTTTCGCCATCAATCACGCTTCTCTCCATTGGGCTGGGGTTATGGGGAGGGGGGGATCCCGCAGCGGGGTATGTATGGTTTCTTGTATGGCGAAGTGTGGGGCGCAACTTCCACTTGGTCGCCGAACCAAAATCGTATCGTTGCGACAGCGACTTTAGCGAGGGTAACGGTGGAGAGGTGGGACTGGCGCTGAAAGACGCTTGTGTCCGTGAAGCTGACGCAGCACTGGGTGCTGCCTTCGTTCTTGCGACTTCCTCGAGGCGCATCTTTAAGTCTTTCATCGACACGTCGCTTGCATTACCCGCAGCTCCACTCCGCCGGTCAGATAGCGGGACTGGATTAGCAACGAACTTGACATGATAGTTCCGACCCCAGTTGTTATCCCAAAACTCTTTACCCCCGGTCACATACCGCAATGCCATAAAAAGGGACTTTTCTTCGATCCGGTTCCATATGTCGTGTAGGCGAATGAAAAATGTGAAGATATCAAACGCGCCATCTTCAACCGATTTCTCGTAACGCGCAGCCACCTCGCTCGTCGTCTGCCACCAATCCGTTGTGAATCGCGCGGCCAGCCACTTCTCGTAGGCAATATTGCGAACCCGTACTCTGCCAAGAAGAGTCCGCTGATCTTCCAAAAGAGTAAGCTCTTGCAGCGCCACATCGTCGGTTTTCCTTGGCGTAGGAGGCATATTACGAATACTCATCTGAACCTGTTTCTGTGCCTTGGGAGGATCGCCATAGATAAAAGATGGAAAGTCGTCCGTGCCACTAGTATCGCTATTCGGGCTACCATCCCGCGAAACTGCCAGGGGCTTCTGCTCCGCTAAGAACAACTTGATGTGTTCTAGTTTAGAGTCGAAGTGCACAGCTTTTGTCGCTGTCGGAGTCGCCGGTGCACTCTTAGCGGAGGCACCACCTGTCACCACGGAGAGCTGCGGGCGTCGTTTAAGCGACGGCTTTACTAGCTCACCAGATTTTTTGCGTATGGTACGAGTTTCTGACGGGGAGATAGAGGGAGGAGTCGCTGCAAGCGCGTTCGCCTTCACCGGCTCGGAAACGTGACGAATATGCTTTGGAGCCGGCTGGTCCAAGGCACACTTCTCCACGCCGATCCGTAAGGATGTGTCATCATCAGACACATCACGTGACGGGCTGTCGGGACCGCTGTCCTTCACCCTGATGCTTGTCACCTCCGTAGAAACTTGCGCGTGCGCATGTCGAGAGAGAGAATGTTTCGAGAATGGAATGATAGTGGGATACATTCCATCAGAAGATGTGGACGACGAACTCGAATCCGACTCATAGCAAGGAGGTAACGGGGGATTCGTGGAGGGATTCGCGGAGGTCAAAGAGCTAGGTTCTCGCATGCGCGAGAGGTGCGAATCAGAATAAGAATGACCATGACCGTTGGGAGAAGACCGCGGTCGACGGGGTATGTGAGGAAGGGGCCGACCTGCTGTGTTAGACGAGAGTGCGTAGGCGAACCCCTTGGAGGGAAATGGTATAGCGGACGTGTCCGTCAAACAGACTGTTGAACTCATCCTTCTCTCGCAATCAGCACTCGGTTGGAACCTGGTGAGTGGGATGCGTGACCAATATACTGTCAACGAATTGTAAGTTGATTGGAAACCGGGATCTTCAGCACCAAAATTACGGACCTGATCGATCCACCTGGTTTAAAGCAAGGTGGAAAGGGACATAGACAGAGGTAAAAAGTATGTACTTTTCAACGGAGGATACTATTAAAAAAGCCTGACGTCAGAAATTAGTAAGTGGCTGGCACGTGCAGAATGCTAGAGAGATTGTGCGCTCACCGGACGGAGGAAAGATGATGAGGGACAATTAAGATGAGCCAACGCAGGGGATATGATGCCAATGTCAGACAGTCAACCCAGGTAAATAAGTGCGTGAGATGGTCAGAAGAGCGGTCGCCGATGCCTGAGAGTCGTGAAGAGCCGTCCAGATAAAGAGCGTGGTTGGTCGTGCCGCGCTCGCTGACGGGGTGGAGTGAGGGCGAGCGACTTGGACAGTGGTAGTCGTCGTCAAAAGACGGTTGTCTTTTCTTTTTTTCTACGGGGGATGGAGCGGTTTTGAAATTCAGCCCGATCGAAACCTTTGCAATCAAATCTCGCCGCCACACGTGCGTCCCGGTTTATTATTTATGGCAGGGGCCGTCACGAACTTAGGGTTACGATACATTTTATGTGGTTTCTTATCATTTCTTAGGATAAGCTATCATTCGCGACTCGGCGCCTGGTTTACATCGAACTCAGCAACTATCAAAATGATAACGATAGTACCAACCTATCGAGGCTGCGGACGCGGCGAGGCATTTGAAAATAACCATTACAGGAAAGCAAACCACAAAAGACTCCACTCCAGCTCCAGTCTGGGCCTTTTGGTATCGGAGTTGCTCTGGATGTGGTCGAGCCTGGAAAGGTTTGGCAGTGCTATCGTGGTGATTGACACCGCTACGTCTTCTGGAATATCGGTCCACAGATGAGCCTGCAGCGCATGCATGTGATGTCCCTGGATCCAGATCGAGGACGAGCTGAGACCTGCCCAGCAACACATGCCATCGTTTCCCAGCATCCGAATCCTTCTGTCAAGCCAATTTGCTTTGTCGGCGCCAATTTGGTTGACAGGAATAATCTCAGGATCTGGTTATTTGTTGTCTTCGCCATGTTAGCCACTAAAACGTTTGCCGCTACATAGCTTGTTTGTCTTTACCTGTCTTTACCTTGTCGAACGGTATTCCATCAGGTCACACGTGTGATCGATAAGGCCTTCGCGCTTACGAGGTTTCCTCATCTTCTTGGAATGAACTTCTGAACTTACCTATGTGGTCGGCAACTTACGCCAACACGGGCTGCGGCAAGTGTTGCCGGGAAGATTTCAATGTCACATCAGCTGTGTAGCGCACCGATCATCCGATGGCGGCGCGCAGATTGCGCACTCCTAAGTACACACCTGTACACACACGCACTGCCAGGCCTTGTGTGTCCACCGCAACATGTCATCCTGGCATGTCAGAGGACTCTCAGGACGGCTGACACTTCTTACAGGGTGGATGTATGTATATTACGACCGGAGTTCGTAGGCGTTAAGTAGGCGACCTTCGATGAGTCTGGGATCTCCGACTCGGTAGTCGCTCTTCCGTTTCGTGTTCTTCCCTCCCATCAATTCCCCCTCGCAGTCATTGTGTACGTCCTCAGCTTCTATCGTCCTGCACCCCTTTCTAATAGTGGGCGCGCTTTTCATCCGCCATATTGGCCTGAGAATCTTACGCCATCTAGCGCATTCCGGTCCGACTGTTTTGCCCTGTCTCGGTGCACTCCGAAATGTACCGCCGCACCCTTCGCACTCGTTGCGCACCCCTAAATACCACTACCATGTACTACCCTCCTTCCATTCGGTCCTAAAATTTTGCGTCTACGGTTCCGGTTCCGCACTCCCGCCCCTGCCCTGTGGCCTGGTATGTACACTTCCGCGGCTCTTTCACATGTTCCTCTGCATTACGACCTACTACACGAGAAGGGTTTGTATCCGCGTCCTGCGCCGTATGTTTGTGTGGGCTGGCGCGGTGGGAAATGATTTGATGCCGCTGTGATTTAATCTACGCCTCTTCACCCTTGAGAATGGCCGACTTAACTCCTCATAACTCCAGTGGTGCTATAGTGACCGCGCAAGTTTTAAGAATGACGCCTCCTGTCACATTTACCTTACGGTGTACATACATACCTACATACGACGTCAGTGTGTTAACGTCAAAAAATAAATACATCCAACTTATTGACAAATGGACGTTGTAACCCAATAATACCAATACCAGGCACCGACCTTTTGGATGTGATCATCATATGAAACATGACCCGCTATCCTGGTCCCGGAGGCTGATTCAATATCGATGGGTACCACCGCTGAGAAAATGGAACCATGATATGTTTTGACCACTCATAATACCGTCATCTTACAGACTGGGACCATCGTTTATTAGTAAGAATGATCGGGCGAAGGCTCTTATCTGCATGCTGCTCAATTGCTTGAAGCTAAAGCTAATAGAAGTGAGTAATTCTACTGTAATTCCCTGTATAATTCCGCAGGGGTTTGGGATATCGCTTGTTAGTTTTTTCCCCCCTTGATAACGGCTATCGTAGGCGTTTCCCGCTTCGCCATGATTAAAGCCCATCTTCCAAAGCTGTTCCTTGGCTTCCTTCCACCGACTATGACCGACAGGTACAATTCTGCATTCTTCTCTGCTCATTATACACATAATGGTTCGTAGTGATTCCGACCACGGTGGTGGATATCCGGAGATCAGTGGAGTTCTTCAGGCCGTATCAAGCCGAGCGTGTTAGCCTTAGGAACTCCGGGCCAATCGATATCCTTTTCTGGGAGACCAGACATCCAGCCACGTTGAGCCGTATGTCCGGGTTAACCAAGCGTGTCCTGCAACGGACTCTGCCGTCATTGTTCTGTGATACCAGGTATTTACTATAAGAAACTCATAGATGAGGGTACCCCCTCAAATAATACCCTGACGTTGTTGCATGCGATCGCGACAGATGGCTTCCACTTTGTGGGAAAATGCGCCATGTTCCAATGATGCTTGCACAATCGATTCTACCCATAGAGGTAAGAGAACGGCATACCTAAGAATTCTAGACAGATAACAGGGAGGGGATCGCGAACTGAAAACCCCGACTTCGTCCACGAGGACATCTGCTAGAAACTGCTTTTGGTAAGGGAGCCGCGCCCACACATTGCAAGTCAAACAGATGGCGCAGCCACGCAGACATTGGTTTAGGACCGCATGGAGCCCTCTGTCCACGAGACCTCAACACGGGATCACCAAGGCATCCGATCGTGATGCCATCATTACCCCCGTGAACCCCCCTACTGCGTCTATGCCAACATTGGGGGACTTGAAGAAAAACGGGTAAGCTGTATTCTGTAATCAGTCAGTCGTCAGTGCCCCCACCCCAATCGTCTTATTTGAACAGTCCGTGCTCTCCTCGCAGATTTACCTCGGCGCCCCGAGTGTTGGCTCACGAGGACATTCCTTCTTTGGTCTCCCAGCCTGACAGATTTGCCATGTCATGGGTGGAACGGTTTTTGCTCCACAATACAATTAAAAACCCGCTCGATCGATTCACCGTTTCCAATGATGCCAGATAAGTGAATCCTACTCTGGAGTCGAGGTTGAACTTACTCGTGCTCAGTCTCGACCTGTGTCCTGATCTTCGTGATGTTTACGAACCAAAGCAATATTATTTCTCATAGTTTCTTTCAGAGAGGGTGATACTCTACTGTGATTCAAGTAAGTGGCAGGTCGAAGTTTGTGGCGTTCAGCGAATTAACGGTAGGTAGACTGAGTATAGGGGTAACTTCGTCGATGATGGCCTTCGCGACCCGTCTCAGCTACTTGACATACCCCCAGAGGTGATTAAACTACGAGGTATTCAGTGTCCCCATGTTTGACACCCAAGTTTACCCACGTAAGCTTCTGGGCCGTCGATGACTGTCCTGTGTTCTACCATTTGAGGCTAGGCGCAGGCCTCTCATCTGTGCCAGTTTGATAAAAGAAGACCATTCATACTAGGGTTATCGATTCTATTCTGCAATAGAATCTTCATTATTACTCCACCTTAATGCGGTCGGACGTACGCCTTCTGCCAAAGCGACTCGTCCTACTCTTCGTTGCTGACGTCCACAGGCCAAGCATGAACTTGATACCATGAAGGGCCGCATGTCATTTACCCAAGTCCCTGCTTCGATCATCGTAACGCAAACCCGGCGACGCCGGAAGAACTCAGTGGGCGCACACTTGGAGTGCCTGTCAACCGGTGGTATTACACCATAGTAATGAACCTCGTTGTGACGGCATGCTACAGGACAAACAAGCTGGACACCGCGGATTCGGCGATGAAGTTCAATGTATTGTGTGAGGAATCCTTGCACTCGTCACGGCGGATGCCGTATAAGTCATTTCCCCTGGTTTTGGCGGTGCCACCGAATCTGCATCTTGCTCCGTGAGTAATGAGATGGACACTAGCATTTGCTCAAATGTATGGTGCGACTGTTGGAATAACGAAACTCGGCAGGATAGCCAGTCGATGTGTCTGATCCCACGATGATTCCAAGTTGGTCGTTTGTACCACATTTGACCTATGTATCGTGACAAGGTCGGTCACTCGAGCAGAGCACCCTGACATAGGCAGAAGTACCGCGGTGAGTCAGGTTAGTGTAGAAAATTTCTCGCAGGATACAGTCCCTGCAACTGGTGTCATTACGTGACATTTATGGCAAACTGCAGATCACGATCAGTACTAGTGGTGGCTGTGGAGTCATGCTAGTTTTGAGAGGAAAATACATGGGAATGATAAACAGGTTCGCATACAGGGTATCAAGCATCGGCTCGTTACCGTACGCGGGGTACTGGAAGGGTTGCAGCGGAGGATCGTCACCTCCGTCAGCTGGACAAGTGATCGAAGTCACGATCTTCCTTGGGGTCTCCATCAGCTGTCCCAGCTCAACCGCCCCCCGACATATCACGTGACATCATGTGACATGTCGGGGGGCGGTTGAGCAAGGGAAGCTATGTGTGGGCTACGCCTCATTCTTTTCTGGTGTCGAGCATGAGGTTTAGATGGTCACGTCTGGACACCGTGTCACGACAAAGTATGTATTGTTGCGACCTTGGACGAGCCAACAAAGCGGGTCTCCGCAAGGGGGATAATATGAAGGTTAGTACCTAGACGGATACGGACAAGCTGGTTTGCACATAGGGTATTGAAGTACACAAAATTGTAAAATATGACTTCTGCGGCAGGGGAAATGAAGGGACGCCTTTGGATAAGCTGCGGACTCTTCAGCGATAACCACAATGCTATTAGCGGCGGGAATGGCAAAGAAGGACCGAAGCTCAGTATTAGAGGTCCGGAATGAACTCGTAATCTCAATTGGAAATACCTTGAAGAGAAAGAAAGTTATGAAGAAAATTTTCCGTTGTGATCTCATACGGGAATCTGCCACAGGTGCCTACCGGATATGATTTCTCCGTGGGTGTGGTGATGTGGGTGGTTGAACGTTGAACTTCGGCTCGTCGAGAAAAGGCACGTATCACATTGCCTGACGATATGCACGTCCGCAGGACACTGGTCCGACTACAGTCCTACATCATATCCTTCGTGCTCTGCCACTTGCGTGTGCGTTACTGGCAGCATGGTGCATCAAGATAAGTCGATCGGGCGCCGAGGGTATAGAGGTCGATTCGAAGAGTTCCGCGGACAAGCTGGGTCGGTTACTCAAATTCAGATCGGGGAGGGTGTTGGAGGCACCTCCGCCATGGCCATAAGAGCGTCGGGCAATAATATAATGCCAATACCATTCACCGGTGAGATGATCAATGCACGCATAAAGACCGAGGGATTGATATCAGAAGCAGGTAGGTAAGCCAGAAGTATGGGAATAGAGACCTGTTCCTGCACAGGGAAAAGGAGATGGTTGATTGGAGCAAGGCAAGGAAAAATGCAGAAGGAACTTATGTCGGTTCGCTCGAGGTAACCCACCACCCATACGTAGCTTTTCCGTTGTAAGACCCAGCTGCGATCTACCTTGGGATTCTTCGAACGCGTGCTTGAAGAATCGAAGATGAAGTGTATGGTTTTCAGGTTGAAGTAGAGAAACGCGTCTACGGGAAATGGACTGAAGTAGATGTGAGGATTCAGGCTCAACAGTCAACATCCTGCAGAAGCACACAACAATGGTAGGTAGAGATGGATTTAGATTAGATGTAGACAACGTGGTAAGAATCGTACCTGCCGCAATCCCCAGCTCAAGCCCTGCCAACGTCGTCCAGATTCGGGCATCATCACCATGGCATGTTCAACCTATTGAGGCATCGGATACTAGTTGCCTGCCTCAGCGACCTGTAGCGATGTGGCATTTTCGACTGGCAGTGTTGTCCTGCCTGACATTGAGGCGAAGTCGAGCCGTGGAAGCTATGCTTCAAGTTCGGTCACCGTCACTTTCTCTCGCAGAGAAAATCGAATCTTTTTCTCCCGGGCTCCCAACATGGCCATTATCACCCTCCGCTTGTGCCGCTCAGCCGCTTATGTACGTCCACAGACACAGCTACGTGGAGGCGTGTAATTCCGCGCGGGGGATGATCATTGATCACAATTTTTGGGACACCACTTGTTGGCATTTTTCTTCGATAACAGCTATCGTAGGTGTTTTCCGTTCGCCATGAAGGTTCGTTTCCCAAAGCCATTTCATAGCTTTTTCCACCAACTATGGCTGACAAGTACAATTCTGCACCCTTCGGTCGTCGAATAAAATGGATCATAGTGATACCGTGCGGTCCTGAGGTACCCCGAAGGGTGTATCATTATTGGTGTCTGTGGAGCTCTTCTAGGTCTTATCAAACCTTCACCACTCCGGAAGGCCAGTCTACATGTATCCTTTTCTGGGAGACCAGGCGTTGAGCCTTGTGTCCGGCGAGCCTGTGACGAATTCTCCCGCAAAGCCACACAAAGTGACAAATGTCATAGTTCGGTGATACCAGGGAGTTATGAGCGTATGCCCTCAAATAACGCTCCAAACCCTACCTGCTATCGTGATAGTTGACTCCGCTTTGCGGGGATTTGCGCAATGTGTCAACGATAGTGGAGTCGTGGACGTGGCTCCCTTACCAAAAGCAGTTTCTAGGACGTCCTCGTGAATGGAATTGGGAGTTTTCAATTTGCGATGCCCCTTCCTTATGTCATTCTCCTACCTCCAGGGGTAAAGCTGATCATCGCAAATCAAACAAATGGTACAGGGGCACAAATATTGATGAGACCACATGAAACCCTCTGTCCACGAGATCTCAACACAGACACAGACACAAGCAACTAATCGTGATGCCATCATTGCCCCGTGCACGTTCACCCTAACATTGGGGGACTTGAAGAAAAATGGGTAAGTCGGATGCTGTAATTTACACGCCTGGCATGCCACTATTGCACAGGTGTCTTATTCGAACAATGTCTGTTCTCTTCGCAGATTTACTTGGATGCCGCAAGTGTTGGCTGACGAAGTCATTTCTCCTCTGGTCTCCCAGCCTTATGGGTATTTGCTTGTCGCGGGTAGAACGATTTTTCGCTCCCTACTACCACACAATTCATAAGAACCGGTCGATTGTTCCTGATGACGCTAGTAAGCGAATCTCACCGTGAAACCGAAATGGGACTTACTCATGCTCAATCTCGCCCGATGGAACCTAGCCTATGCATCAAGGCAATATTATTCCCCAGCGTCTTCGCAGAGAAGACAATCTCTTATCGTGATTTAAGTAACTGCTTCGGCAAAGTTTCCGAAGCTCTTCGAATGAACTGCAAGGTTAGGCCGAGACCGGCCTTTACTTCATTAATGATGCCCTTCGCGTCGGTTCCAGGTACTCTCGCCACCAGCGTCCCTATTGTGACACCCAAGTCTGCTCACGTACACTTCTGGGGCGTCGGTGATTGAGCAATATTCCACGGTGTCGGGCCAGGTCCAGGCCCTCATTTGCCTCGTCTATCTTATATGTGACTTACGGTAATGTGCCAGTCATATCTATGTGGGTCACGTCGTCCATTTCTACGGTTGTTCCCAATCGTTTTCCGATAGTTTGGCTATGTGATGCCGTGAAGGTGCGTTGCCAATTTGTCCTTAATGGATTGGCATACCACGCCGTTGTGGGAAGTTCCATGGTACCTTCCAAGGAGGGAGAACACATCATGCCAGGGGTTCGGCCCTATGAGTTACTATTATTCCTGTCTCAACGGACCAGGATTTTCTGTCGAAGTGATTTGTTCTTGCGATAACATGTGGAATGTGATAGCAGAGGACATCAGTGCAATTAGCAGAGTAAAATGATGATTGGAAAAATATGGGGGATGAACTAATATGTGGCATTGCAGCAGCAGATACATATATACAACATCAAAATACAATTTAAGACACCATTCATTCAATGGAAGGGAAACATTTGCCCCACTCCTTGCCATGGACCATCTGACTCAAGTCCAACTCTGTGCAACAACCTCTAGGAATGGCTGCTATGGTCCACATTGAGTAAAATGGACTCCGAAGTCTTAGGGGGATCCAAAGTAGCAGTTGTCCCTTTGGGCCTCTGATCCAGCCATCATCATGTAACTTGACTGCTTGGCCCAGCACAGCCTCCTGGTGCATGAACCCATCAACAAGTGGATTACTGTTATGCAGTGCATGTGAGGGGTCAAATGAAAAGCAAATGGGGTATCTCTTGACATCTGCATTTCTTATTAAGTGAAATAAGGATAGATAAAAGGTGGAGTTACATACCATGTGCAGGAGGGGATGGATGAAGCATGCTAGAGGGGTGGGATGCAACCAGTGTCAACTTGTCATTCTCCCAGACCCTCACAGTCCTGTCCCATGAGCCTGAGATAATCCTCTTCCCATTGGAGGAGAGTGCAACTGAATAGACCAAAGAAGTATGGCCCTCAAGAGGGCTGCTAATCTGCACACCTCTTTCAACATCCCACACCCTCACAGTCCTGTCCTTTGAGCCTGAGACAATCCTCTTCCCATCAGGGGAGAATGCAACTGAAATGACTCCATCTGTATGGCCCATAAGAGGGTGGCCAATCTGCACATCTCCCTCAACATCCCACACCCTCATGGTGTTGTCCCAGGAGCCTGAGACAATCCTCTTCCCATCATGGGAGAATGCAACTGAACTGACACCATCTATATGGCCCACAAGAGGGTGGCCAATCTGCACACCTCCCTCAACATCCCACATCCTCACCTGCTTGTCCATGGAGCCTGAGACAATCCTCTTCCCACCAGGGGAGAATGCAACTGAAATGACTTCATCTGTATGCCCCTCAAGAGGGCTGCCAATCTGCACACCTCCCTCAACATCCCAGACCCTCACAGTGTTGTCCCAAGAGCCTGAGACAATCCACTTCCCATCAGGGGAGAATGCCACTGAACTGACTCCATCTGTATGGCCCTTAAGAGGACTGCCAATCTGCACACCTCCCTCAACATCCCACACCCTCACAGTCTTGTCCAAAGAGCCTGAGACAATCCCCTTCCCATCAGGGGAGAATGCAACTGATCGGACTATATCTGTATGGCCCTCAAGAGGGCTGCCAATCTGCACACCTCTCTCAACATCCCAGACCCTTGCAGTGTTGTCCCTTGACCCTGAGACAATCCTCTTCCCATCAGGGGAGAATGCAACTGAAAAGATTGCATCTGTATGGCCCTCAAGAGGGCTGTTATTCTGCACACCTCCCTCAACATCCCACACCCTCACAGTCTTGTCCACAGAGCCTGAGACAATCCTCTTCCCATCAGGGGAGAATGCAACTGAAAAGACTCCAGAAGTATGGCCCTCAAGAGGGCTGCCAATCTGCACACCTCCCTCAACATCCCAGACCCTCACAGTCTTGTCCCTTGAGCCTGAGACAATCCTCTTCCCATCAGGGGAGAATGCAACTGAAAAGACTCCATTGGTATGGCCCTCAAGAGGGCTGCCAATCTGCACACCTCCCTCAACATCCCAGACCCTCACAGTCTTGTCCCTTGAGCCTGAGACACTCCTCTTCCCATCAGGGGAGAATGCTACTGATTGGACCCCAGCAGTATGGCCATGCAGTAGCTGCTGTTCAACTGGCCACCCTTTCAACCCTCCTACAGCAACTCCAGCCAGACCTGAGAATTTTGGCAAAAGCATTGTTGATAACAATGCATTTGGAGGCATAAATGGCAATGCTGAGATGTAAATGTGTGGGGTGCTGTGCAATATCACATTGCCAAAGTTCTGAACCAACTTGATTCCATCTTCCACCAATGCCAATGTATCCTTGAAGCCATCTTGGCCCTTCATTGTTGTGTTAGATATCATCAAATACTGCACATGAAGTACTCACATGTAGCCATTTTGCAACAGTGGCAAGAGCATTCAAACCCTTTCCAACTACCCCCAGCAAGCTTATTATCTCCAGCCAAAACATAATTTTTTCACTTCCAACAAAAGCCTTCACTCGCAATGCAAGTTCCAAGTCAAATCCTGTATTCTGCAGATGCTGTGCCCAGAATCGACTGGAGTAGGAGAGGTGGTGTGGAATCTTCTCCTCAATTCTCTTCGACAGATCATCAACTTCAGCATTGGCAAGATAAGAGCTTTCCAATTCACAGATGTTGAATCGAAGATTGTCATGAAGAATCTGCAATGCAGCAAATGCTAGGTCTTTTGTATGTTGTGTGTCGGAGGTGTCAATGAAGTAGATACCACTCCGTGAACGATCCATCAGGAAGTCATAGAAGGATGCATGAAGGGGCCGCACAGCAGAGACGCGGTCCACAATGCCACCCAGCACAGGAGACATGAATTCGAGGATGAGAAAGATGTCATAGTGGTCCTCCTTATTTGGGAATTTTTCACGCATCAAATTTAAGGCTGCCATAGGAAGAGGTTCAAGCGTCATCACGACTTGCCGCATCACGGAGTGATATCGTTCCAGGCCTCTCCCAGAATCAGGTATGCCCCACTTCAGGATTTCAAAGTAAGTCGTGTCCAGAAGTGTTCTTCCTCCTTTTGACTTGAGAGCCATCAGATCGTCATAGCGTTCTTTCGAAGTTTCCCCAGCTTTACCTGGCCTGATGAACTCGCAAGCCAGACGAGCCCACTCGAATAGACCATCGGATTTTTTGACGACATTCTGGACTTCTGTTGCTCCAGCGCTGGGAAGATGGTCAAGTTCCTTGGAAACATATAGCCGGATGTCACGTTCCACCAACTCCCGACGGACGTCGTCCAGTGAGGGGTATTCGCCGATGGTCCAGCCATCGAGGAGACGTCGGCAGAGGGATGAGACGCTCCCTGTGACTGTTGAAACAGAGATCAATACATACCATCGCGCGCAAGGTATAAGGCGCATACCGAGGGAAGGTCGGTTTGCGGCCGAGCTGGTCTTTCGGAGCTAAACAAACGATGTTTCTTCAAACTGCTTGCGAGCCATTGAGAAAGTCGTATTTTGTGTAGGCTTTGTAGGTTGGATTCGAGGTTGAGGGGTGTAAATCAGACAGTTTTCAGACTCGGGT